>NW_027532163.1:4386757-4461955 GCF_008692635.1 Crocuta crocuta
GGGGGGGGGGGGGGGGGGGGGGGGGTGTAGAAGCAGGAGACCAGTGAAGATGCTTGGCAATAGTCTAAGAGGGGAATCATGGTACTTAGACCAGTGTGGATGGGGTAAGAAGTAGCTACATGTGGGATGCATTTTACAGTTGGGGTCTCAGAACATGCCTGGGTAGCTTAGTCGGTTAAGCGTCTGACTTCAGCTCAGGTCATGATCTCATGGTTTGTGAGTCAGGCTCTGTGCTGACAGCTCAGAGCCTGGAGCCTGCTTTGGATTCTGTGTCTCCCTCTTTCTCTCTACCCCTTTCCAACTCATGCTCTGTCTCTGTCTCTCAAAAGTAAATAAATATTAAAATTTTTTTTTAAGTTGGAGCCTCAGGACCTGCTGATTGTAATCAACTGGAAGTCTATATCTCCCCCTGCCCCCAAATTCAGATGTCAAAGCTCTAACCCCCAATGTGATGGTATTAGGAGGTGAAGCCTTTGGGAGGTAATTAGATCAGATGAGGTCATGAGGGTAGGGCCCTCATGATGGGGTTAGTGCCCTTACAAGAAGAGGAAGAACCTCCTCTCATTACCATCTGAGGACATGGCAAGAAGGAAGCCATCTACCTATAAGCCAGGAAGAGGGTCCTCACCCTAACTAACACTGCTGGCACCCAATCTTGGATTTGCATCTCCTAGACTGTGAGAAATAAATTTCTGTTGTTTATTAATACCCAGTCTGCAGTATATTGTTATGGCATCCCAAGGTGACTAAGATACTGATGCATTAGATGAGGGGCTAGGGATGGGAAAGAATCAAGGTGACTCATTGGTTTCTTGGCCTGAGCACATGGATCGATGGCAGTGCCATTTACTGAGACGGGCATTCTCTCCACTTATAGACTTCTAGAATTTCTTGTGCATAAGTCAGAGCATCTGTATAATGATTTGCCATCACGAGGGAATCCTCTACTATATGCCTGAGAAGACTTACAATGAAGAAATTAGAGAAGATAGAATTTTCATTAATACAAATATGAACTTAACTGTTTTATAAGAAATATTCCAGGGGTGAGGGAGGTTGCAGTGAGGAGCATTCTGCTTTTATTCTTACTAGGAGAATTGTCATCTCAGTGTAGAACAGATGTAGGGATGACAAATAAGCTTTAAAGCCAGAAGAGTGCTGAATGCAATTAGGTCTCTCTGGTCCGTTCCACTGGCATCTATTGATTTAATTACAGTTTTATTCTTTCACTTGATATAATAAATTTTACTGATATAGTTCATAATGTTGAACCATTCTAGCAGTGCTGAAATAAAATCTACATGGAAGTGGTATACTTCAATATACTACTGGGTTTGATTTGCTAATAATTAATTATTCAGCTAATTTGCTTATTAATATTCAATGTTCTTTCAAAAATAAGTTAAGTGTATTTTATTTCTATTGTCTTTGGATTTTTTATTAGTTTTACCTTTTATGTTTATTAATTACCTTCTACTTTCTTTATTTTGTTCTTTTTCTAGTTTCTTAAATAGACTACTTACTTCATTTGTTTTCAGGCTTTTTCAAATAATGAAAGCATTTAAGTCTATACATTGCCATTTGAGTATCGTGTGACCTGTATGCATAGGCTTAGGTATGAAATCATTTCCTAATTGTTCCATTGTTTAATTTTGCTTTTTTTTATTTTTATTTTTTTTTATTTCTGAGAGAGAACGAGAGGGACAGTATGAGCAGGGGGGAGGGTCAGAGAGAGAGAGGGAGACACAGAATCTGAAACCGGCTCCAGGCTCTGAGCTGTCAGCCCAGAGCCCAACGCGGGGCTCGAACTCATGAACTGTGAGATCATGACTGAGCCGAAGTCAGACGCTTAACCGACTGAGCCACCCAGGTGCCCCAAATTTTGCTTTGTTTTTAAAATTCAGTTTTATTTATTTATTTTTTTAAAGTTTATTTTTGAGAGAGAGAGAGAGAAAGCATGAGCAGGGGGAGGGGCAGAGAGGAAGACACAGAATCCAAAGCAGGCTCCAGGCTCTGAGATGTCAGCACAGAGCCCGATGTAGGGCTGGAATTCACAAACCATGAGATCACAACCTGAGCTGAGGTCAAATGCTCAACTGACTGAGCCACCCAGGCACCCCTAAAGTTCAGTTTTAATATTCCTAATTGCTTAAGGTTTGTTTTTTTGTTTTGTTTGGGGGGTTGTGTTTGGTCTCTAGAAATAATATATCTCAAAATTTATTGAGGTTGTCTTTCTGATCAACTATATGACCCATTTTTGTAAATATGCCTTAAATAAAAGAGTCTAGGTATGTAGGAAATGAAATTTCAGTTACTCATGGGTTTTCCAAGAAACCTCACTAATCCCTGAAGGGCATCCATGATGTGTTTGGCTCCATCACCTTCCACTGGTGTCTCCATCCAACGAGGTCTGTGCCATTTCCTTCATTATGGTGTCTCACTTGATCTTGCCCCTTCCGCCCCATTTTAACCTTATTACATATTTAAGTTTGCCATTTCTTCTACTCTCTTTACTTTTTTTAAAAAAATATTTTTATTTATTTCTAGGAGAGAGAGAGAGAGAGAGAGAGAGAGAGACAGCGTGAGCAGGGGAGGGTCAGAGAGAGAGGGAGATACAGACTCTGAAATTGGCTCCAGGCTCTGAGCTGGCAGTCAGCACAGAGCCCGACGCGGGGCTGGAACCCACGAACCACGAGATCATGACCTCAGCGAAAGTCGGACGCTTAACCGACTAAGCCACCCAGGCGCCACTACTCTCTTTACTTTTGTAGGCTTGACCATGTCTCCACACTCAGAACTGCCGCTACAAATGTATAAGCTCTGTCATTTCTGAGGGACTCGGTGTGTCCTCAAAGTCATGAGGACACTTTTAGAAGTCTGAGGAAATAAGTCTTATACAGAAGATACAAACAATCTGGTAAACAGGCAATAGAATATGAGTTTATAACTTAAGTTCCCTTGTTATAAAACAAAGCCATGTCTCCTCTTCAGAGATGAAGCGAAGGAATGAAGTCGCGTGGGTTCCTACAGAAGGCAGACCTTGGTTCAAACTGCAGCTTTGCCACTGACTGGCTGTGCCACTGGGGCAAGTTTTTTTTTTTCCTCTCGGAGCCTCGCTTTCTTTACATGAAAAGGTGGAGTTTCACTCACTCCCTGCTTCATTTATTGAAGCATTATTATTTGGGCATCCACTCTGTAGTAGTGGCTGGGGATGCAAGGATGAGGAAACACAAACACGGTCCCTTACAGACAACAATATCTGTGTCATAGTATTGTGGTGTGAATTAAGTGGGATCATTCAAATAAAGGGTCTGGTACAGAACATATGGGTATTGTTATTATTAACCCTAAATTATATGTGATTCAAATGCCCAATTAGAGCAGCCAGACTAGGAACTTGGTCTTCTTTTTGAAGATCTCCAGCTTTATGAGGAGAACTTGCAGTTCCTACTCTATATCAATACTGTTCCCTCTGGCCTATAGCAATGCCATCACCACCTCATTTAGCTTGGTTACCTCTGTGTATCTGAGCAAATTATTAACAAAAAGATGGAGGTGCCAGGAGATACCCTCCCCACTCATTCCGGATTCTCCTTGTTTAGTGCATTCTGAGAGAGAGCTTTCGTTCTTTCAAAATTACTGAATACCTTTTGTACATCAGATAATATACTAAATGTAGAATAAACAAAACAAACGGACTGTGGTCTTTGTCCTTCAGAAGCCAAGAATATTCCAAACCCACATTCTAAAAATGGACCAGACATCCATCCAAGTATCCGAGAGTGCAATAAGGAGAGTGTTCTTCAATTAATGTTCAGAGTAGTGTTTGGAAAAACCTGGGTCTCATAATTTTTATAAATTCAAGTGCAATTCAGTGTCAGGGGCAGAATTTTCCTCGATGTCTTAACCATCTGCTAACCAACTTTCTGCCTTCGTTTGTATTCACTTTTATTTCAGCCGGACATCTCCTAAAAGCCTGAGAAGGAAATGTTTCTAAGCTATAAAGAACTTGGAATGTGTTTTTCAAAAGTACATTTTTCAACATTCAAGGAATTTCAAGAAATGTACCATTTGCCTAAGGGCAGATGATTTAAAAGATCTCTCTTGTGATGGCTTCAAATAAGTTGGTGATTGGAAAGCTGATGCATGAATATAAGGCATTATTATTCCACACTGATGCTTCAGAGGAGGGAACTAGTTAGGGGAATATTTTCCTCCCTAACATTTTATCCCTGCTGAAATAAGTCAAAATACCCAATATTCTTTGTATTCAGAGGTGACACTGGTACCAGCATGACTGTCAGCTGCTGTCAATCCTGGGCTTCTGGAAGCAATGTCATGGTGCTTTAACTTGCTTTTCAGTTTGCTCAGCATGTCTTTGAAGCATCGCTGCTATTCGTCTCTTCCACAGCTCACTGTTCAGCCAAATTGCACTATTTCAGCAGGAACTCAACTAAATACTTAAAAGCTAGTGGGCAAGCCTCCTCCTTGTTGAGGATTTATGCCTGTGTTTTTCAAACGGAGATCCTCAGGCAAACAGCAGCCACACTGCCAGGGGCGCTTGTTACATTGCACATTCCTGGACCTCATCCCCAGATGAGGAAATTCAGAACAACAGCTTCAGAAGTTCAAAATGGGAGATCAGGTAACCTGTGTTTTACACAAATGCCCCTGGTGATTCCTATGCACTTGATGGTTAAAATCTAGGAGTTGAGGGCTTTCACAGTCACCGACTCTATTTTGGTTGAGGCTTGTGTACTTTTTTAAAATGTTTATTTATTTATTTTGAGAGAGAGAATGGCGGATGGGCAGAGAGAGAGAGAGGATGAGAGAGAGAATCCCAAGCAGGCTCCATGCTGTCAGCATAGAGCCCTATGCGGGGCTCCAATGAACTACGAGATCATGAACTGAGCTGAAACCAAAAGCTGGACACTTAACCAACTGAGCTACCCAGGTGCCCGGAGGTTTGTTTATTTCCTTATCCACAAGGGCATCAACAACCTGCAGAAGCCTAGTCCCAGAAATACCCTGACCATCACAAAGGGCAAGTATGTTCATACAATTCAAATCTTCCCAGAAAACTCTCTGTCTTTTAAATATATTATGGCTTATATTTTGAAAACACCCCACATGCCATCAAGCATGCCTGTCTAAATGACTAGACAGAAACAAATCAAATTCAAAACATTAACAAGTTCTGAAAGAAGAGGAGCTTGAATAGCAGGAGTTGAAATATAACCTTCCACAGGAAGGGGAAAAAGCCCTGTTGGCTGAAACACAGGCAAGAGCTCTTTCGGGTATTTGTTAAGAAAATAAAAGTGTGATGCCTTCCCAGACAGGTTGCCCCCCAGTCCTGCTGAGGGCAGGTTGCCTCGCTTCCTCTGGCCGCCTAGATGCAGTCCCACTGGCTCAGAGCTCCATTTCCATCTCTATCATTTCTACAAGTACAGACAGCATTTCTGCAGAATTTTTAAACATTTTTTGATTGTGAAATTGTAGATTTGTAGGAATTTGCACAAAAGCAAATCTACAGGGAGGTTCCACATACCCCATCCTCTGTCTCTCCAAAGGTAATATCTTGTACAACTATTGCAAAATATCAAAGCCACAAACATGACGTTGGTTATCAGTACAATCCACAGAGTTTATTCAGATTTCACCGGTTTACATGCAGTATGTGTGTGTGTGTGTGTGTGTGTGTGTGTGTGTAGTTCTATTCAGTGTTATCACATGAGTGGATTAGCATAGGCACCCTTGTAACTAAACTGTAGAACTGCTGGATCACCACAAGCTCCCTCATGCAGCCCCTTCATGGCCATGGCCATTCCCTTCCACCACCCTTAACTCCTAGCAACAGCGAATCCTTTCTCCATCTCTATAATCTCCCACAATTATTTTTTACTAGCATTTTAATAGCTTTGACGCAATGTCTAACCATACTGAGCTTCCTGCCTGGACTGTCCAAGCTGTCTCTCAAGGTACCAATGACTGTTTTTGTTAGTGCTGTGGTTACAAAGTTACATAAATGTTTAGTGATCTGACTATAATCCTAATATTCCTAAAAGCATTATTTTGAACACACAATTTTGCTGAATGTGTGTTTTTCAGCACTATCTATTCCATGTCACAGCAAAAATATCTGTATAATGGCTCCAACATCATAGTTTATTTTTTTACCCACAGCAGAGCATAGGAAGCTATTCTTTCCCACAAGCACTTCTCCTCCAACTGGCAATCAAGTCATCCAGACTGTTTTTATCTTGTGACTCTATCACTTTGATGGTTAATTTTATGTGTCAACTGGATCTGGCTGGGGTGGCCAGGTATTTAGGAAAACATTATTTCTGAGTATGTCTGTGAGGGTGTTCTGGGGGAGATTAACAGTTGAATCTGTAGACTGAATAAAGCAGATTGCCCTCCTTAAGTGGGTAGGCCATATCTAATCTGTATCCAGTCCAAAATAAAAGGCTGAGGAAGAAAGAATTCTTTCTGCCTGACTGTCTTTGAGCCGCAACATTAGTCTCCTCCTATCTCTGGGCTCGGGCTCAGGCTGGAACTGCACCATTGGATTGCCAGGTGTCCAGTTTGCCAACTGCAGATCTTGGGCTTCTTGGCCACCATAATCATGTGAGCCAATTTCTTATAGTAAATCTCTTTCTCTCTGTATATCCAATAGTTCTGTTTCTCTGGAGAACCTTGACTAATACAGTCAACCTCCAGGGCCACGATATATTTGCTGTTCCCACTCTCCAGTGGCTGGAGACAGAGGGAAGGGAAGACACAGCTCCTTCTTCGAGCTTGGACTGAGAGATGGTGTGTGTCAAGTTCACTGAGATTCCATCCACTAGAACTCAGCCATATCGTCACACCCAACTGCAACAGGGGCTGAGAAAAGGTGTCTAGATGAAAGGTTATTTCTCTTAAACTTCCCAAAAGGGAGGTGTTCTTAGGGGGAAAAGAGGGCAAAGGAAATGGCATTGGAGTGGGCAAAAAACAGTGTCTGAAGTAAGTATCAGTGCCAAGATTAGGCTATAAATTTTCATCAGAGAATTATTTATAATAGTGAAAATATTTGAACAACCTGAATAAGACATAATAGGAGATTGGTTAAATACTTTAGAATGGACTCATATGACAGAAAAAATGTTATATTGAACATGGCATTTTAGAATACATGGTTTAAAATTACATTGAAAATGTTTATAATGCATTGTTAAATGTAAAAGGATGGGAACAAAACATTATACAATGTGTTCCCTTTTATAAAAAATTCTTTTTAATGTTTATTTTTGAGAGAGAGACACACACAGTATGCGACTAGAAGAGAGGCAGAGAGAGAGGGAGACACAGAATCTGAAGAAGGCTCCAGGCTCTGAGCTGTCAGCACAGAGCCCCATGCAGGGCTCAAACCCATGAACTGCAACATCATGACCTGAGCCAAAGTTGGATGCTTGACTGACTGAGCCACCCAGGCACCCCTACAATGTGTCCCCTCTTTTGTAAAGCAACAACAACCACAAAACCAGTAAATATGTGCACAAAAGAGAGACTGGATAGACATATGCCACAATTTTAACAAGGGGTTATCCCTCTGAGGGAAATTTTAGCCGATTATTGTTTATTCATTTATTTTTATTATTTTTTTAATATTTATTTTTGAGAGACCGAGATAGAGCACAAGGGTTGGGGGGAAGGGCAGGGAGAGGAGGAGACACAGAATCTGAAGGAGGCTCCAGGCTCTGACAGCACAGAGCCCAATGTGGGGCTTGAACTCATCAACCATGAGATCATGACCTGAGCCGAAGTCGGACGCTTAACCGCTTTTATTTTTTTATCTGTATTTTCTAGATTTTTAGAAGTATAACAAAAATGTGTCATACTTGAAATAATAATTATAAGAAGTTATTTTTTTAAAAGGGAACTAATAGAGGTGACCATAAAACAAGGATAAAAGGGACAAGGTCACAAAAGTGAACTGGTGACCTGGGTTTGAATCTTTGCTCTACCACTTACCAGTTTGTGACCTTGGATGAGTTATCAACCTTTCTAAGTCTTGATTTCACCCCTAAAATTAGAACACTGGTGATAAAAATACTGCCCTCACTGGCTTCTTGTGATGCTTAAATAAAATATTGTTCTTGTAGCTCAGTACCTGGCTCATAGTAAGTGCTCGCAAGGCTTCACCTTCATTATCACGGTGTTATTAATGGCAATAGTATAGTGTCCTGGGGCAACTTAAGCTCATAGGGTACCATGGTAGTGTTTCAATGCTCTCTCCACTCCAGGGCCAAATACTAAACTTCATAAATAAAGCCCTGCTTTCCCCACATCGACATCACTTTTCTTTCATCTCAGTTTCTCACTATTCTTGTTCGTAAACTTTCAAACAGGTTTTTTTGTTATTACCACTCAACCTAAATTCTAATCTTATTTTTTAAAAATCACAAATTACAGGGGTGCCTGGGTGGCTCAGTCAGTTAAGAACTCATCTCTTGATGTTGGCTCAGGTCATGTTCTCATGGTTTATGGGTTCGAGCCCCATGTTGGGCTCTGTGCTGACAGAGGGGAGCCTGTTTCTGATACTCTATCTCCCCCTTTCCCTGTTCCTGCCCCTCCTCTCTCTCAAAAATAAATAAATAAACATTAAAAAAAATCACAAATGACAATCTTAATTTCATTTTAATAGAGGATCTTACCATTAATCAGCCATCACTGAAGATTACTTCTAAAGAATTGGGTTTTTAAGCAGTTGTGTTGACTGCATTCTACAGACCACGTCTCTCCCACCACCACATGCATACGTATCACCGTATCACCGTTCCCAGGGTCTCCTTTTATGTAGAGGTTACACTCCCAGTTCTCACCGTCCCCTCATTCACTCCTCTCCCTCCCCCCAGCCAGGCGTTTCTTCCTTCTCTGTGGAGAGCCTGCCCTGGTTTGGCACCTGTTGTGGATAAGTCTGGCTAACTCTGGATGCTGTATAGGAAGTGCATTTGGCAATGTCCCTGACATAGACTTCTTCAGTGATAAAGATGATATTTTGGCCTCTGTCTGCCCTATCATTTATCTTCTTTCTTAATTGGTTCAAAGCCTGGTTGGGGAAAGCAGTTTTACTTAGTGGGCCCTACTCAATGTTCCCAAGAG
Organism: Crocuta crocuta; assembly: GCF_008692635.1. Lineage (NCBI taxonomy): Eukaryota > Metazoa > Chordata > Mammalia > Carnivora > Hyaenidae > Crocuta > Crocuta crocuta. The sequence goes on from NW_027532163.1 coordinate 4,395,902, forward strand.
AATACACCACACACACACACACACACACACACACACACACACACACACACACACACTCTTGATAATACAACTTCAAAAGATAAAGGTGGTTTTTTGTTTGTTTTTCTTTGTTTTTACTCAAGCTATGGTAGGAAGCAGGTAGGAAAGAGGGTGTACTGAAGCATCTAAAGAGGTAAAAAAAAATCTAGGGGTGTCTGGGTGGCTCTTGGTTAAGCATCTGACTTATGATTTTGGCTCAGGTCATAATCTTGGGGTTTGTGAGTTCGAGCCCTACATCAGGCTCTTTCCTGACAGCCGGGAGCCAGCTTGGGATCCTCTCTCCACCCCTGTAACCGCCCTTCCCCTACTCTCTCTCTCAAAATAAATAAATAGCCTTTAAAATGTTTTCAAAAAAAAGAAGTAAAAAATATCTGAGTAGAATAGGAAAGACGAGGTGAATGAATGCTCAATGTGGATTCAGTTTGCATTTTTAGGATAGGATAGTTGCTTCTCAAATTTTATCACTAGGAGATGGCACTGAAATTAATATTCTGATTCAAAGGGTCTGGAGGGGAGCCCAAATTCCATACTTCCAATAAGCTCTAGGGATGCTGCCTCCAGCCCACAGACAACACTTGAGTAGCAAGGGTGGAGGATATTACGAATTGCTACCTTCCACACTCAATAAGCACTTACCAACTTACTTATTTTGAAGCACATTTACATTAATAATTATTTTGCCTAACCCAGTAATTACGATGTGCCTCCAATTTCCTAAGTGTACTTCTATGTGGATAGCATATCTCACACCTGCCCCCACCTTTTAGTGGCTCCACATGATCAGCAAGCTTTTGCCTCATTAATAAAGCCCAAACTGCACTAGCTTAAAACAACAACCGTTTATTTTGCTCACAGTCCTGTGAGTTATAATGTGGGTTGGGCCCAGCTGAGGATTCTTTTGCTGGTCTTGACTGGGCTCACTCTTGCATCTGCGGCCGGCGGCAGGGCACCCAGTTGCTGTTCCGCTGACAGTGCTGACTATGGACTGGGGCAGTGGAGAGGACAGGACCACATGTTTCTTATCATCATCCAATTGGATAGGGCAGGCTCGTTCACATGGTGGCAGAAGGATTCCACGTGTAGCATCAGGGAATGTGCTTTTCATGTCTCTACCTGAATCGCATTTGCTACCATCCATCCCACTGGTCAAAGCAAGTTGCATGACCAAATTCAGCACCTGTATGACAGAGTTACCTAGGGTGTGGTTGCTGGGGGGCAGAAGCATTTGTAGCTGCTTTTGCAATCCAACTATTCGAGCCCAAATTGACCTTTAGGCTTTCCCCAGAAAGGCCCGTCAGGCTTGTTTTTAGCCCTACACTATTGCTTTTTCTCTTCCCTTCTCCTGGAATACTCTATCTGTGGACAGAGCCTTGGTCCACTTTGAAATGATACTTCCTACTTAAGCTTGATATCTAAATTGAATGGAGTCTTCAATCATACAGCATATCTCATTCAGACTATTATAGTTACCTATATACAGACGGTATCCTCTTCAACTAGATTATTTCTAAAGGGGTTTTGATTGTGGCCTGCTCATGTTTGTATTCCCGCAACATCTAGCAAAAAATATCAATTGCTACAATTTATTGAGTTTAGTTACTTTGTATATCTTTCATCTCAGACAAAGGAGGTATTCATATTGGCCCCTTTTTACATGTTAGGAAAGTGAAACCTAGAGATGAAATAATTTGTTCAAGATCAGAGAGCCAGGAAGCCTCTGAACCCATATCTCTTAAACTGAAGAGGCTGGTCTTTTCAAGTAGTCTCCTAATTAAATGAAAATACATGGTTTTGAACAAGCCACATGCAGACAATTAAGAACTGACCAAAGAGAATATGTTTGGGGTACCTGGGTGACTCAGCCAGTTAAGCATCTGACTCTTGGACTTCAGTTCAGATCTTGTGGTTTGTGGGTTTGAGCCTTGCATCAGGCTCCACACTGTCAGCCTGGGATTCTCTCTCTCTCTCGCTCTCTCAAAATAAATAAAAATTTTTAAAAAACCTATTGGAGTGTATGTTTGTCTTTGTGGGAATGCAAGTCAGGCTCTGAGGGCAGAAGGGTCTCAGAGTCAGCAGGCTTTCATAGAGTCAAGCTCAGATTTTGACTCAGGTCTATAGGTTCACAAATGGTTCTCAGGCTCTGTAGAACTGAATCATTTAGAAAATGATTTCAGATCTATGAGGCTTGAAAAAAGTCTGGAATGCTAACTTGTTAGTGTTTTGGGAGATAGAGCAGTGACAACCACACCAGCATAGGTGCCAGATGCTCAGCATGATCTTTTATCAGTGGGGAAACTAAGATAAGAAGTTTGTAGACTGTATTTATTTTCTGTGTCTTTTCAAAAACGATTTGAGTCCATGGCAAAGGGAGTGGCTATTTTTAAGTAATGCAGTCACCAGAGAGGCATGATGAGTCATGCTTGTTGAAAAGGCTGAATCTGCCAAGATTCAATATGGGAAGATGCATATTGAGTCATTGATGCTCCATCTTTCTTTTCCTTCAATGTCTCCATTTTCAACATTTCATAGGAAAGTCAGTATTGATTGGGCTTCACTGTCTCGGTTTGGGACTGTGAAGTCTGCCCTATTCTGAGTATTCTGACTCTGATGTTCCCTTCCAGTGTTACAGTTGCAGTTTGGGACAGCTGTCCCAGGGGATGACAATGCCTTAGGCTTATTTATTTAGAGACAGGACATTTAGTCAGTCTTTCCATAGCTGTGAATGAAGTGGGAAGAATAATATTGCCAGGTGCCATGAATGATGCTTTAAAATGTTTTTTCACTTGTAGAAAAATGTGGTACATAATTGAGATCATGAAGGAAAGAAATGCAAACACCTAGAGTAGCAGTTAGGATTGAGTGCAGGAAGTTGACATGACTCTAGATAACTTACCTATGAAGGAATAAGATGTTTACAAGGTCGTTAGGAGGTCTAGAGATGTGGGCTCTGGACTGGGCTTCTAGAACTGACCCACCGGGGGCGCTACCACCTGCACGACCTCTGTGAGGACTATGATGTCAAGAACCCATCACTGAGACTGTTCCTCGAATCAGGAAGACACATTGCCTCTGGACACCCAGGGAACAGACTCTAAAAGGGAACAGACTCTAAAAGGCAAAAAATCCCTCATGTCTCCACTGGCTTGCTTGCTAATAACAACACAGGTGAAAGAAGCAAGAATATGCCCACCTTCCAAGTCTTGTGTAAGTACGTCTAATGGGCTACAGGTAATTTGCTTCTAGAATGCTAGTTGGGAGGGAGTTTGGAGAATGTAGTGCGTGTTGTCCCGCCCCTGGTGAGGTCCACGAGAAGGAAGCTGAGCGAGCAGTCCACACTTGGGCTCCAGTGGCTTATTCACTTCCATGGCCATGACTAGCTGTAACAAGCAGAGGTCAAATCTCATAATTCCGGAGTGCTCCTCTGTGCCTTGTGCTGCGCTGAGCCCCTTCCATCCCTCATTGCCTTCCCTGTGCTATTATTGTGCCCCTTTCACAGAGGAGAAAGCTGGGGCCCAGAGAGACTGGGTAATTTGCACACACTTGCAAGGAGGAAGAAAGAGGGCCAGCTCTGGACTCCCTCAATCTGATTCCAGAGCCACCTTTCCCAGTACTACTTGACCACTTGCCTTTGTCACAGCTCCACCTCGACCCTCTCTCTGTGTCAAAGGCCTGGGAAGCTCTTCCTCACTCTTTTGCAAGTGTCAGCAAGCCCCAGGCTCTGGGCCGGTTCCCAGACTCCTGACAAGTTTCCTGCAGCTTTTCTCTTGCTCCGTCCTTTCCAGGGGATTGTATCCATGTCCGCAGCTTGAGTGCTCAGAGACGGCTTTCCCTACCTCTCTCTCCTCCCTCCAGAGAGGAAGCTGCTTTACTCATCCCAGGGAAGGTCTTAAATTACCTTCTGCTACATCCACATCTACTTGTATTTCATCTCTCTCCATCTGAAATAGAGAAGATGAAGGCGAGACCAAGCCTTCTGAATCCTGAGTCTCAGCAAAATGTAATTACTACTTTTTTTTTTTTTTCTAATCACAGGAGACCTCTCTGAGCAACCTAGTTACTGATTCTACTCTTCCCCCACTTCCTCCTTCCAAGTGCTCTTTGAAGCTTGGCGTTGGCGTGGAAGTTATTTTGCTTCAAATTGCTTAAGAGGCCTCATTAATGAGGTTGATGACAGCCAGATCCTGCCATGCTTAAGACACTTGTCATTTCTCCTACCCAAACATTTTAGAGCACATGTGAACGGAATAACAAAGTGGTATGGTCATTATTTGCTATTTCCATTTCCCAGTGGAATAGCTCCTCCACAATTTAAAATGCCCTCATAATCTGAGATGTCACCTATCTGTCCCTGATCCCCTGCTCTCGCCTCTCTCCACACCTGGGTTCATTCAGCAACCACCAAATGATAAGCAATATTTGGGACCCATTCTTATCATTTCTCCATTTGAAAATATTTGTGAGTGCATACAAGTGCCATGCGCTGTGCTAAGTGCTAGGAAAAGTAGATGAATAGTCAGAGTTCTTGTCTTCCAGAAGTTTCTATCCCAGACATTACACAAGCAATCAATTCATAAAAGAATTTTAAGTGAATATATATAGGATTCCTGCTTAGATAAGACACTCGGGGAAGGCTTCTCAGATGAGGGAACATTTATACTGGAAGGAAACTAGAAGCCAGCCATACAAAATGAAGAGGGGAAGGTCAGTGAAGGCAGTAGGCACAGCACGTGGATAGGTACTGTGGTGGGAAAAGAAAAACTGAGTGTGTTTCCGGGTCTGCAGGGAGGTCAGGGCGGTGGGAGCCCACCTCACTGTAGAGAGGGTAGTGCTCAGTGTCAGTGGGGACCCGACCTTGCAGGGCCTTACACATCAATCCGATTGCATCCTCAGTGTGATGGGAAAACTAAAGGGGAAGCATGTGACTTGATAGATACTTAAAAGATAATTCTCACTGCTGAGTAGGGGGACTGGAGAAGGATGAGGGGTGATAAGTCAAAGTGGAAGCAGAGAGGCCACTGCGTTTGTCCAAGGGGAGATGACAGAGGCCAGGTCTCGGCGCTGGTGTGAGAGGTGGAGAGAAAGGGGTGGGGTGAGGCATGATGAGACTGCTGATGAGTGAGGTATGCATGGCTGAAGCCGAGGGGTCTATGGTGCTTCCTGCACTTTCAGCATTAAGGAATCCTGGCACCAATGGGGGGCGGGGGCTCTTCCGGTCATGGGGTTTAATGAGCCTTCTGACTTAGTACACTTCTCGGCAAGTTGTCCTCTCTCCCGTTCTGCCTCTATTCTTGTTATCTCATCCACATCCTAGTGGACAGAATGCTGATGCTACATACTGACAGCGCGGGGGAGTCGGGGAGTGGGGGAGATCACAGTCTCCGGAGTCAGAAGTCTGGTCACAATCCTGGCTATTTCCCTTGACCAATGGTACCATCCTACCTGGCCCTTCTGATGCCTAGCTTCTTCAGTTGTAAAATGGAGTGAGGATAATCACACCAGCGTCACCGTGTTGCGGGCAGGACTGGATGAGTGATTGCAGGTAAAGTTAGAGGAGCGCCCGGTACACAGGCTTGGTATGAGCAGAGCAGCAGAGCGCCTGGTACACAGGCTTGGTATGAGCAGAGCAGCAGAACGCCCGGTACACAGGCTTGGTATGAGCACTTATTAGTGTAAATCAGAGGATCAGGTACTTTTGAGCTACCTTTATTTCACTCAGTCACCTCCCTTACAACAGGATTTAGTGCTTCAAGGCATCCCTCAAATAGGCCCAAACCTACAGTGGATTAACAAGAAAAGACTATTTCACTATTTCATAGGAGGAAGAAGATGGGGATTTCCTCTAGAACGTACAGCATTTCACTTCAAATCCGCCATTGAAAATCTGGCCCCTTCTCTCACGGCCTGGCCACTTGCTGCGCATCAGTCTCCACCCACACTGCCTTCTTGCAGTTTCCCTGGCCTTTGGACCTGGACTCTCCTCGCTTCACCTGTAGTTTTTTTCCACAGAAACCACTACTGGTTTTCTAGTCGCCTCTTTGTTTTCTATTTCCCTAATTTCTGCTCTTTATTATTTCTTTCCTGCCATATGCTTTGGATTTATTTTCTGTTCTTTCACTAACTTTTGAGATAAAAATCCCAGCTCAGAAAGTTTTAGCCTTTTTTTTCTTTTCTATGCTTTCCCCCCTATCATCCCACCACCCCTGCTATATACTTTTGCTTTTAGGTTTATTTATTTTGAGACTCTCTCTCTCTCTCTCTCTCTCTCGTGTGTGTGTGTGTGTGTGTGTGTGTGTGCGCGTGCACAAGCAGGGAGGGGCAGAGAGACAGGGAGAGAGAAAATACCAAGCAGGCTCCACAATCAGAGTAGAGCCCAATGAGGGGGCTTGATGCTATGACCCTGAGATCAATACCTGAGCTGAAGTCAAGACGCAGCTGCTTAAGTGACTGAGCCACCCAGGTGCTCCCCTACTATATACTTTTAAGGTTTCCTCTTAAAGTATGGTTTTAGCTACTTCCTGTAAGTCTTGATATGTGGTGTTTTTATTACCACTCAGTTCAAAATACTTTCTAATTTCTAGCATAATATTTTCTTTGATGTATGGATTATACTTCATTTCCAAATAAGCCTTGTTTTGGTTATTGATTCTTAGCTTGGTTGCATCACGTCAGAGCATGTGCTCTACATAATTTCACAGCTTTGAAAGTTGTTGTGACTTGTTTCATGACCCAGGATTTAGTCAATCCTGGTAAATGTTCCATGTGAGCTTGAAAAGAATGTGTGATTTGCAGCTGGGTATGGCGTTTTATGAATGTACATTATGTCAAGTTACTAAACATAGTGTTTCTGTATCTTTATCAATTTTGGGGGGTAACTTGTTCTATTGGTTCTTAAAATGTATTCTATAATATCCCAGTTTCTGTAAAATTGTCTATTTTTCCTTTTGCCAGTTTTGACTTTATGTGTTTTGAAACTATGTTATTAAGTATATACAAATTTAGAATTATTCTACCTTCCTGGNGTTCTTTCACTAACTTTTGAGATAAAAATCCCAGCTCAGAAAGTTTTAGCCTTTTTTTTCTTTTCTATGCTTTCCTCCCTATCATCCCACCACCCCTGCTATATACTTTTGCTTTTAGGTTCATTTATTTTGAGACTCTCTCTCTCTCTCTCTCTCGTGTATGTGTGTGTGTGTGTGTGTGTGTGTGCGCGTGCACAAGCAGGGAGGGGCAGAGAGACAGGGAGAGAGAAAATACCAAGCAGGCTCCACAATCAGAGTAGAGCCCAATGAGGGGGCTTGATGCTATGACCCTGAGATCAATACCTGAGCTGAAGTCAAGACGCAGCTGCTTAAGTGACTGAGCCACCCAGGTGCTCCCCTACTATATACTTTTAAGGTTTCCTCTTAAAGTATGGTTTTAGCTACTTCCTGTAAGTCTTGATATGTGGTGTTTTTATTACCACTCAGTTCAAAATACTTTCTAATTTCTAGCATAATATTTTCTTTGATGTATGGATTATACTTCATTTCCAAATAAGCCTTGTTTTGGTTATTGATTCTTAGCTTGGTTGCATCACGTCAGAGCATGTGCTCTACATAATTTCACAGCTTTGAAAGTTGTTGTGACTTGTTTCATGACCCAGGATTTAGTCAATCCTGGTAAATGTTCCATGTGAGCTTGAAAAGAATGTGTGATTTGCAGCTGGGTATGGCGTTTTATGAATGTACATTATGTCAAGTTACTAAACATAGTGTTTCTGTATCTTTATCAATTTTGGGGGGTAACTTGTTCTATTGGTTCTTAAAATGTATTCTATAATATCCCAGTTTCTGTAAAATTGTCTATTTTTCCTTTTGCCAGTTTTGACTTTATGTGTTTTGAAACTATGTTATTAAGTATATACAAATTTAGAATTATTCTACCTTCCTGGTGAGTTGAATCTTTTATCTTTATGAAGTATTCCTCTTGATGCCATTTGCTTAAAGTGTACTTTGTCTAATGTTCATAATCTATGCTTGCCTTCTTTTTGTTCATACTTGTATGTTATATCTTTTCCCATTCTTTTTCTTTCAACTTTTAACCTTTTCATAGCTTTTCATTTCAGATGTGTTCTCAGTAAAGAGCATGTAATTGTTTTTGTCATTAAAGATCTAGTGGGATAATAATCTTCTTTTTAAAGGATTATTGAGCTCACTCATATTTAATACTGGTTTCTATGTGTCCTACTCATTTCTTTTTCTCTCTTTCCTGCTTCATTTTGAACTGGTAATTTTTATTAATCCTCTTTTCCCCTGTATTAGTTTGGAAATTATATAATCTTTTACTATTTCCTTATTGGTTATTGTAGAGATTACAAAATAAATTCTATATTTACAAAAACCTAATGTCAATTGGTACTTTTACTCTCTTTTGAGTCAATAGAAGTAACTTTGGAACAGAATTTCCCAAATTTAAATGTGTATATAAATCACAGAAGACCCTGTTAAAATAGGAATTTTAATTTAGTAAGTTTGGGAAGAAGCCCATGATTCTGCCTTCTAATAACCTTCATGGGCCACTCTATGAGTACAAAGCCCCTTAGAACACTTAACTCCATTTACTAAGTCCCTCCATAATTAAATGCCAATCATGTAGTTTGATTCTATACATATATAAACCCCTCAACACATTATTGTAGTTTTTTACATAGATAATATTAACTTACATTTACCACAATAACTTGCCATTTTTGTTGCTCTTTACCCCTTCTTGCATTTGATATTCCATCTGAAACCATTTTTCTTTTGCCTTAAGAACACCCTTTAGGGTTTCCTTTCATGGTATTCTATTGGTGAGAATTCTGTTTTTATCTGAAAATTTCTCTTTGATTTTTTAAAAACTTTTTAAAATTTTTGGAATAATTTTAGGATTACAGAAATAAAACAGAAGGTTCTCATATATTCTTCACCCAGGTTCCACTAATGATACCATAATACATTTGTCAAAACTAAGATGTCAACTTGACACATACTCTTGACCACACTTCAGACTTTATTTGGCTTTCTCTAGTTTTCTCATTAATATCTTTCCACCTCAAGATCCAATCTAGGATACCACAAGTGATTAAGTCATCTGAATATCACATATACCTAATATGTGAAGGGCATTGCACTGCTGTGGAGTTCTCTAAAACCAATAACCCCAGTCTAACCATGAGAAAATATCAAACTCCAGTTGAGGAACATTCTAGAAAATACCTGACCAGTATTCCTCAAAATTGTCATAGTCATGGGAAACAAGAAGAAACTGAGAATTTACAATAGACTGAAGGAAGTGAAGGGGACATGACGACTGAATACAGTGTGCCATCCTGGACTGGCACATTGAAAAAGGCAAAGCAAAGATCAACTATAGTGAAGCAACTTTAGATAGAATTATGCCAAGATGATATTTGGTTAGGTACTACTGGGAAGCAAGGGACAAAAATTTTATTGATTGTCCTTATGTCTTGAAAAACTTGATAACCCTTCCCTGTTTGGTAAGCAGAGCTTTCTGGGTTCTGCTCCAATTATTTCTTCTGTGTCAGTGGACTTTGAAGGTCATAGAATATCAGGTATGTGGCAAGAACTTTATCTGGAATACGCACAAAATATACTGAGGAGGGCAAAGGTATATCCTGACAGATACAATTTGACTATGAATAGAGGCATTCTTATCTACTAGGAATTGATTAGGTTTACCATCTATATTCAACTTGAGCGTCTAAGGGTAAGTCAGGATATGGGCACTTTTTCCTTCTTTAGAGTATTCTTTTTGATCAGGATTGAGGATATTTCTTTGTCCCTGGTTTTTCTTTTATGATATGGGACATTCTGTTTTGCCAGTGCCCTTTTATTTATAATACCTACAGTGTCCTTGTCAAAAATGGTTGCTTGGAAGGTGTATCACCTAGTTGTTTGATGATCTGTAAGATCATAGTTTATTTTAGACTCTGTCTCATTTTGATTCTAAACCCTTCTTCAGATATTCCAACAGGTCTTTAGGCAAAGGTGCTATTTCCTATTTTAATTTCTATATTTTGAATTAGGCTTAAGGTTTAACTCCATTGACAGAATGAGATAAAAGGGCTGCTTTTATACTGACATCTTTATTAACTTCTGAATGTTGTCAGAGGTATTTTCTAGTCCAGAACAAAAAAATCCCTTATATTTTTACCTCTTTTTCTCATTTTAATGACTAAATTATAGTCCAATTCAATTTGTTGGAAATGTTTAGGGGTACTGCTTGTAAGATGCTTTGTCCTACTTTTCAGGATTTTTTTTTAATCTTAGATTTATTGTGGAAAAAAAGAGAGCCTGTAGATCCCTTTCTGGGTAATACAATCAATTTTTGCTATCCAGGATTTAACATCTGAGATTCTGACCAACATGGGTACAAGCTGATGTAGGTTAAGTAGCCCTGAATCATATGCACCCAAAAGCACTGTAAATTCTTCTAGGAATAGTTGCTGGTCTTGTTGGAGGTTTTGTAGGGAGGTCCTTAACTATAGCTCTTAATTCATCTTGGGCCCAAAGTTTAAATTCTACACTTGTCTGCTTATCTGGCTCATAAGAGACATGGATCTTTAGAGGCATGTAATAATTTTGTGCTGTCAGGAGGCTGTTGGGCAAACATTGGGGGGGGGGTGTCTGCTCAAAAGGAAGAGAATAGCATAGTTGACAGAAGTGAGAAAAGACAGATAAGAAGGATAAAGAAGTAGAGGGATATTGGATACAGGGAGGCAACTGGAAGACAAGGACAGGAAGGATTTACTAGGAAAGTGAGTCTAGTTTCTTGTTGCCTAAGTTTGTCAAATTGCTCCCAAGCTTTGGCCAAAGAATCTTTAAGTGAAATAAATTTTGAACCAGAATTTCTTTTGGAGGCTTCTGCATACCAGTTAAAAACTGCTGCCCATTGACCTGAGGAATCTTATTTCCCCTTTTTTTCTAGGTTGCCTATCAATACCAAAGTTATCCAAGTCAAATGTTCCTCAGCGTGGTCATGGAAGGCCCAAATCCTCGTTACTAAACTTATGCCGCTAAGAGAGACGGCTACCAGAATTAGGACTGTAATGACCCCACATATAAGACGCAGCAGTTTTTCCTGGCAGAGTGGATGTAGGCTTAGATAACCCCAGGAGAGATGGCAATGGTTGGCTGAAAGTGATGCTTATGCTCTTTGTGTCTCAGGCCCCCCACTTGAGGGTTGGCCCCTCCAAACACAGACTTGACAATCTGTGCCCCCTGGCAGGTAGAAAATTACAGTGATCTCTCTCTCTAATTTAAGGGCAAACTCTTAGGACAAAAAATCAAGATAGAAGGAGTGCCTCACCCAGTTTTGTTCGTAGCCCCCAGTGAAGTTTGTGCAAACGGATGGCCACCTGGTGAGAACTGAAACTCACTGGTCTCTGAGGCTGGCTTGAACAACAGGCTTACAGGGCCTATGGGTGTGTTCTACCCTATGATCCTCCTTCCTATGACAAACAGCATTTTCAGGTAGCACAATACAAAATAAAAGTACAAAAGAGAGCCATGAAAGGATGAAAAGGAATGGCCTGATTCCACCAAGGATAGGATAAGTACAACAAATCGCTGAGGAGCTCAATGCAAAGACAGCAGAGTTCAGACCCAGCACTGACTTACGACATTGTCACAGACTCGACAGGCCATAAGCATCAAGGCACAAAGGTCCTCTGCATGTACCACATCTGGTCAAAGGCTGGGGGCCACGGTGATGGACAGTGCAGACCATGTCTCAGTGGAGTCTCCAGGAAAACTGTGGCAAGGAACAAAGACCACCCAAATAGTAAACAGAGACTATTCATTCAGACCTTCCTATAGCAAGTGAGTTAGTGACCATCACTTGCATTTGGAGACTCAAAGTCAGGCCGGAGGGCGGAAAAGCTTTATGGTGAAGAAAATGGGAAGGGTTCAGGTATGCTCGGACTGGGAGTTGTTAGCAAGGGAAAGATGGAAGTAGGCTAACGAGAAAAGGGCACCTTATGTCATTGGTTTAGGGAGCATATTTGGCTTTCTGTGGTTAGTCCTGAGTTGGAAGCAGGTGAAAAAATTGGGAAGCTGGAAGTCATTGACTGAGTCCTAACTGTTCTGGTGAGTTTGGTGCAGGGATTTTGGTTTGGCTTCCTGAGCTACTTATTGCAGAGATTATGGGGTGGGGTTATTATAACCTCAGACAAGGTCTGGTCCTTGTCCATTTGTATAACCAGTCTATCAAGGCAAAGAGGGCATTGAGCATTTAATTTAATTTAATCACAACGGTCTCCTCCACATCCGTATTTTACCAATGGAGAAAGCAAAGCTCAGAAAGTACGAGTAATGTACCCAAAGTCATATAACTAGTGACACAAGTAAAATTCACACTATGAATGTTGGATCTATTTTTAACTATGTTTCATCTTGTAAAGACAAATTATTCTGATGTCACTCTATTAAAAATTATTAGATGCCTGGGCACTTGGCTGGCTCAGTCAGTTGAGCATCCAACTCTTGATTTCAACTCAGGTCGTGATCCCAGGGTTGTGGGATCGGGGCCCACGTTGGGCTCTGTGCTGAGTATGGAGCCTGCTTGGGATTATTGCTCTTTATTCCTCTGCCTTTCTGCCCCACTTGCACATGCATGCACTCTCTCTCTAAAAAAAAGTGAAAAAAATGTTAGATGCTCAATAAATACTCATAGGGTGAGTGAATGGATGAAGATAATTTTGGAACACCTCTTTTGAAATTGCCTCCACAGCCTGCATTTTTAAAAATAATTTCTAGGTGTGCCTGCGTGGCTCAGTTGGTAAAGCGTCCGACTTCGGCTCAGTTCATGATCTCATGGTTCATGGGTTTGGGCCCCGCATTGGGCTCTGTGCTGACAGCTAGCTCAGGGTCTGGAGCCTGTTTCAGGCTGTATCTCCCTCTCTCTCTGACCCTCCCCTGCTCATGCTCTCTTTCTCTCTCTCAGAAATAAATAAAACATTAAAAAAATAATTTCTATGAAGTCATACCTTGATGATGGGTTTAGTTTCTGGAAACAAATGTTTTGCCAAATGAAGACCGGTAAGGAAGGCAAGAGAAACTGCTGGCTCAAAAACCTAGAGTGTCCACTCAATAATAAGATGAATCTTGCACACTGGCATGGGATTGTCAAAACACCTCTGAAGGCTTTTCCAAAGAAGTTGCAAAAATAGTTGTATTTTGGGAATAAGAACTCAAGTCATCAAAAGGTTGAAGGCTGCTGTTTACTTTAAAAATGAGCTAAATTCTCATTATTTTTGTGGCTTAGATTTCTGTATAATTTTACAAAGTTTTCACACGGTCTATCATTCAAATAAGTATTTGTGGACCATCTATTTTGTGTTTAGTTCTGTGCTTTGAACACAGATATCAGATACAGCCTTGTCAAACAGGAGCTCACAATCTAGTTGAGGAAAACAGAAAATTAACAATTGAGATGCACATTGACAAGTACCAGGCTGACAAATGGTAGGATGCCGTGGGAACATGTAATGGGAACAGTGGTGAGTTGCTACATCCAAAACAACTAATTCCTGGGCAGCGCAGGGAGGTCAGGGCCTGATTTGTAGCAGGTGTTGATTTCCAGGGTGTAAATACCCAGCCACGACCAATTCTGAGCTCTCACCATGATCCCCTTAAAAAGGGAATTGTTAAGAGATATGCGGCAGTACATCATTCTGTTCTATTTCCACACAGATACAATAGAGGTAAATAATCTCAGAAGCGCAGTAAACAATAAAATGTAGTAAAAATGAGTAGGAAGTGGTAAAGTCTGTGTATTTATCACTTTTGCTTTTAATATTATTTACTATAAACATACATAACTTATTGTTAAAAAGTGGCGGTATTTAAAAACCAGCTCACAAAATTACTGCACACTTAACGATCAGCTCTTGCAAGCGAGTACAAACCAGTTCAAGTGGGCTCCGCACACCACCAAACAAGGCCAATGTCAGGAATTTCTGTGGGGTCATCGAAGAAGAGTGCAAGGAAATCAAAAGCAGGGACCCTACCTTTTCATTTCTATATATTCCATACCTAGCGCTAGGTTGTTTAATGGTCAAAGCAATTCATTAATTAAATATGAACTTTTTTTACTCCCTACTATATTCTGGGCACTCTTCTGGGCGCTCGGGGAGATAATGGCAGCGAAAACCAAGTCCCTAGACTTGAGGAAGTTTATATCCATAGGTATGCGGGTGTGGGTGTGGGCCATACAAAAAAAAAAGTAAAATCAGGTGATAAGTGGTAAGTATTGGGGCTTTCTATAGTGCAAAGGACGGAAGGAACGGGACACTTAGTCTGTAGCGGGTTGTCAGGCAATAATAGTAAATGTTGAGACATGAGAAAAGTAAGGATGAAAGGTTCTGGAATATGAGAAATACGGTGTAAGTCTGAAGCACAGACTGCGCAAATCTCACCACTCAACGGAGTTGGAACACATAAGATAGAAAAGTTTTCTGCACAGAAGTTCACATAGTTCCCCTTTACTTTCCTCAGCCCCCCCGGCACAAGCGCAAACTCTCCCCTTAAATCTCTTAGGAGCCCGCTACACGCGCAGACCTCTGCGCATGCTCAAACCCACCGTTTCTGGTGCCCCATCTATACGGATTGCGCATGTGCGAAAGCGAGACGAGTTTTTTTGTCCCAAGGCCTTGCCGTACCGTCCAGGCGGCGAGTTGCGTCGGGGTTCAGTAGTGTTTGCAGCGTGTGTCGAGCGTTGTTTCGCTACGGTCGCCACCGCCGAAATGAACCGCGAGAGCTTCGCGGCGGGCGNCCCAGCCTCCGGTTCCCCCCGGCGCCCCGGTAGTGCTGAGTCCTGTCCCCCTCCCCGCCACGCCCCTGCTTGCTGGTTGTGACCTGTCCGCAGCAGTCTGTCGCAGCTTGGCAAGCGTTGTGCTGACTTGCTGCGCTCAGCTCCTTCCCAGCGTCACCAAAGTCAGCAAAACCCAGAGAGTATTGTTAGGGAGCGGGGCGGGGGGCGGTCGGGATTTTGAGTCCTGTTGTTTTCTAACTTCGGGATATGGAAGTCCCAGTTGGCTTTACCGTTTTGTTTGCGAAAAGGGCAAGGTTCGCATCTTCCGTCTTTGACTACTGCCAAGGACTCAGGGAACACTTGATGTTTGTAAACCACAATATACTAACTCGAACCAAGAGCTGCCCCAGAAAGTCACAGGTCTTCTTCCTATCGGTATCCCGAATTTTAATTTCACTGAAGTTTGACAAGCCCTAGTTTTAGCAGCCTGGTTTGAACAATCCTCGTTGAAGATCAGGTTTATTGGTTTTCAGTTACTTTAACTCGTTGAAACATTAAACCTGATAAATACCATCGTATTCATGTATTATCACTTCTGGCAATCTGTAGGTACTTGTAATGCAGTCTAACAAATGTTTTGCCTATTCGAGGTTTCTTCATAGTGCTGAATTTATGTCTGAAGTTTAGAAAGCACGGAGCGTGGCAAAATTCACATTACAGGGTTGAAAAACTTCATTGACATAAGGTTCTAGAGGACGGTTTTCTTAAATACATGTTTTTTGTTTTGTTTTGTTTTTTAAAGGGCAAGTGTCCAGAGGACGGTTGGGATGAAAGTACACTTGAGCTCTTTTTACATGAACTTGCAGTCATGGACAGCAACAATTTCCTGGGCAATTGTGGTGTGGGTGAAAGAGAAGGGAGAGTGGCATCTGCATTAGTTGCTCGGCGTCATTACAGGTATATATATTTTTAAAATAGAAGACATTTTTCTTTCCTTTCCTTTTTTTTTTTTTTGTTAAAAATAATGGTGGTAATTGCAATCATGTTAAATTATAAAACGTCCATTGGTAACTTACTTCTTCCCTATTCAAATGGATGTAGAAACTAGATGTAACAGGAGGATGGAAACAGTACGAATAGGTGCTTTTCAGGACAGTAGGATGACATTGGTGGCTATTATGTCAGCTTCTGAGTGGTTAACAATACTGCCTATACGTTCTGTTAATAACGTTTAATGTAGTAAACCTATTTGGCTGTAAGAGTTTAAAATGTTAAGGTTGTTTATAGTTTGCTGTTTCTTTTTTTTTTTTAACTTTTAAATGTTTATGTATTTCTGAGAGAGAGAGAAAGACAGCATGAGTGGGGGATGGGCAGAGAATCAGGGAGACAGAATCTGAAGCAGTTCCAGATGCTGAGCTGTCAGCACAGAGCCCCATGCTGGGCTCAAACTCACAGATCTTGAGATCATGACCTTAGCTGAAATTGGATGTCCAGCCAACTGAGCCACCCAGGTGCCCCAGCTTGCTGTTTCTTTTCTGACATTGCAAGGTTTTTTTTAGAGAATGATATATAGGTAGAACTTTAAAACGTTGTTTACCTATATCTAAAATGAATGCTATTTTGTAAATACCTTGCATTGTTGCAGTAGATGCAGGAAAGATACATTAAATTTGATTTTAGATTATTAAGTCACTTTTTTTCTTTTGCAATATTTCAGAAACCTTTTCATCAATTCTCTTAACCACTTAATTGGTAGTATTTCCAAAGATGATCATTTCTCTGTTCTTCAACATTTCTGTGAAATATAGGTAAACTTTTAAAAACTCCTGTCTTGAAATTTTCAGTGATGAAGTTCTTCTGCAGATAATAGAATTTTATTTCAATCAAAACCATTGCAGTCAAAATTAATAAATCTATAAATTGGATGAAAAATTCATGGTTAAAATGGGCTGATAACATGATTTTTAATATTTGTAAAAAAATGCTTTCTACATTAGATTTCAGTGATAATGAAGTGTAACACTAGTGTTCTGTGTTAATCTCAGTGTGAAGGATTTCTGATCTAACTATAAAGTATAAACAGACTTTTGATTTCAAAGAATATTCAGAGGTATCTTTCATGTGTATGGCATCATCTAACATAAAATGAGTAGATTTGCACACTATTTTAAGGAATATATATAGTTGACCCTTTAACAAAATAGGTTTGAAATGGGCAGGTCCACTTACATGTGGATTTTTTTCCAATAAATATAGTACAGTACTGTAAATGTATTTGCTGTTCCTTATGATTTTCTTAATAACATTTTCTTTTCTCTAACTTATTGTAGGAAAATATCATATAATACACATATAAAACATGTGTTAATCAACTGTTTATGTTATTAGTAAGGCTTCCAGTCAACTGTAGGCTATTAGTAATTAAGTTTTTGGGGAATCAAAGTTATATGGGGATTTTTGTGTGGGGCTCCCCTAACCACTCCTTCAAGGGTCAGCTGTAGTATTTTTTAAATTAAGGTGATACCTGAAAAAGCAGCTCATACCCATGGAAACTTAGCCCACTACTCTGGTTAAGGAAATGGAAAGAAAGAAGAGAACCTGATGTTACGTATATTCTGGTTTTCTGTTGCTGCTAACATACCACCTCAGAACTTAGTGGCTGAAAACAGTCACTTATTATTATCTCTCACAGTTCTGGGGGTTAACTGGGCTCAGCAGGGTGATTATTGCTTGCAGTCTCTCATGCAGTTGTAGTCAGATATTGGCTGAGAGTTTAATCATTAGGTTCAACTGGACAGTTTATCCAAGTTGACTCACTTAGATGGCTGAGAGATCATATGGTCTTCCCAGGTGGCTTGGGCTTCTCCCAGCATGGCAGCTGGGTTATGAAGGAGCTCCCACAAAAGCAAGCCCTTCAGGAAGAGGTCAGGTTAAGTTTTAAAGCTTCTTGGACCTAGATCAGAAATTCCAGACCATCACTTCTACCTAGATTCTTCCTGGCCAAGCAGTTCACTAAGGCCAGTGCAGATCCAGTGTAGAGGAATTTGATTCTATCTCTTGGTGTTGACAGTAGTGTATAGCATAGGGAGAAAAGGGATTGATGGTGGCCATCTTGGGAGACTAGCTACCACAGTATAAATGATTAATTTGTTTCAACTTAAGTAGGATATTTTTGTATTATTAATAGATTATGAACAATATCTACAATAGCCAAGTGTTACCTGTTTTTTTTAAATTATGGTATCTGTATACTTACACAGTGGATTACTTAGAACACCAAATATTTTTGTCCAGTTATTGGCCCATTTTTTGCTTAGGTTCATTCATGGAATTGGACGATCGGGTGATATTTCTGCTGTGCAACCAAAAGCTGCAGGTTCTAGCCTTTTGAACAAAATTACCAATTCTTTGGTCCTGGACATCATAAAGTTGGCTGGTATGTACTATGTTAATCATAACACTTTTGGCTGACCAGCCACACACACTTTTGCCTAATATCTTTTACTAATGCCTCTTTCCAAAATATGTATGTATATTTTAAAACTGTTTAGAAAAAGATAGAAAATCAGAGCTATAAGCCTGGAGCTATAAGCAAACTGAATTTGGCAGTGAGCTTCCTGAGGCCATGTACAGTAGAAGCATTCAGTCTATAACTCTTACTATTTGATTGAAGAAGTAGATCGTTCTTCAAGAAAGGTACTGGTTTTTCAGTGAAATAACTAATTCCTCTTTTATGTCTTATTTTTAGGTGTCCATACAGTGACCAACTGCTTTGTAGTTCCTATGGCAACTGGTATGAGTCTAACATTGTGTTTCTTAACATTACGACACAAAAGACCAAAGGCAAAGTATATTATATGGCCAAGAATAGACCAGAAGTCCTGCTTTAAATCCATGATCACTGCAGGTAAAGGAAAAGAAGTGGCGTATATAATGCAGAAGATTCAGACTTTATGTAGAGATAGATGAATGAGAAAGAAATCAAATGTGTTCCTATTCCCTCCTTTTATTGTAATAAAATATACATAACAAGATTTACCATTTTAATCATTTTTAAATGTATAGTTCTATGACATTAAATACATTCACTTTGTTGTGCAACCATTGCATAACACCATCTCCAGAACCTTTTCATCCTCTTAAGCTGAGTCTCTACCCATTAAACAATAACTGCTCCCTCCCCGCACTACCCCCGGTTCCTAGCAGTCACCTTTCTACTTTCTGTCTCTATGAATCTGACTACTCTGGGTCCTTCATGTAAGTGGAATCATAGAGTATTCGTCCTTTTGAGACTGGCTTATATCTTATAGCATAATATCTTTAAAGTTCATTCATGTTACTGCATGTATCAGCAGATCTTTCCTTTTTCAAGGCTAATACACGTGTATATGTATATATTTCATGTTTCATTCATGTATTCATTCATTGAGGGACACTTGGGTTGCTTTCACTTTTTGTCTCTTGTGAATAATGCTGCTATGAATATGGGTGCATAAATACCTGTTTGAGGCTCTGCTTTGAATTCTTTGGGGTGTATACTCAGAAGTGGAATTGCTATATCGTATATCTCCATTCTTTAAAATGGGGATATGATTACCTGTCTCACAAGATTGTTTTGAGTATTAAATAGGATGGCCTATGAAATGCCCAATAGTAATCCCTGGAACAATAAAGATTCTTCAGGAATGGTGGTTGTATATACTTAAGTGGAATATACATAAATTATTAGCATGAATCAGTGTCTGGATGGCTCAGTTGGTTGAATGTCTGACTCTTGATTTCGGCTCAGGTCATGATACCACGTTTCGTTTCATGGGATTGAGTGTCCAACTCCACACAGAGCCTGCTTGGGATTCTCTCTCCCCCTTACTCTCTGACCCTCCGTGCTTGCACTCATGTGCACGCACACACACACTTTCTCGCTCTCTCTCTCTCTCTCTCTAAATAAAAACCAAAGTGTAAGGATACAGACATGATTATAGATGAGACAAAAACTTTACAATGGTGTTTTAGTATTTGGCATGCTTAATTCATGCAAATTTGAGAATTTGAGGTGAATTTTGAATGGTCTCAGTCTATTGTATGAAATGAACTGTATTAAGCTATAATTATATTCTATAAATAATCCTAAAGAAAATCATGTAAAGGGATTCATAATAAGGACATAGAGCAGAAACTGATAGACTTTTAAAAAATATGCTGACTTATTTTAAGTGGTATAAAGTTGCTAAGTCTGTTTATTTACATCATATTAACCAAAGAACTAATAACCAAACTTCTGGGAAAGGTTGACATTTTGAAAAACTGGAAACTTTACCGAAAGATGTTAGGATTTGTACCACAATTTATAGTTTATCCTTTCTTAGAATTGCCTAATTCTTAGGAAACAAGATAGTTGTATTCTCAAAAAACTTTTTGCATGTTAAAAGTTTGAAGGCAAAAACAGCGTTGTGTCTAGAGAATTTGAGAAATAATAGAAAATTAGCTGTCATTAGGAAGTTACTTATTTAAGTAAAGTTTTGCTTGTTTTAATAACTGAAAGTATAGATATAAAACCTGGACATCTCTGCACCAACATAATTGAATTGATGATTTTATAGTGGCCAGGTTTTTATATTTCTCTAGATAGAATGCAGAAACCTGATATGGATTCTAAAACACAAAACTACTTGCTCATAACTGTGCTTTAATTTTGCTGTGTGATCTTGAGGAAGCCACTTAATTTTCCTGAACTTCAGCTTCCTTACCTTTGACACAAGTGAGGTGAGCTAAATAGGTTTCTAAACCTCTTATATCCCCTAAATCCATGAGTCCAGCCTGTTGTAGATTTGCTGTTTAGGAAGACTCAAAATGTAACTACATAATCACTTTATGTGTAAAATTTCCCAAGTTTATTTTCTATCCAGTTTGTAAGATTTAAGCACTTAGATTTTACTTTTACCCTAAGTACTTACTAATATTACAAAATATTTAGCTATCTAAATGCTTCGTACATTATTTAGTGTATATAATATATTGCACATAAAACTCTTGATGTGTATGGGTATCTAAATATTCACTGTACAAGATTACATAGTTGTTATTTGGGTGGACCTTTGAGCAAATGCTAGTTAAGTGTACTAATTAGGTTGAAAATTGGGAATGTTTTAATATTTAAATTATAGAAGACCCTTGTAAACTATAAGCTGAATCAGTGATTATTAGGCTACTAAAATTCAGTACTTTTTCCTTAGTAAAATATTAAGTTGATGATTGTGATTTGTTTTGGTACTTGAATTGTATTATTTTTCTTTTGTCCATTCCTGACATAAGGTGAACTTAGAATGAAATGTAGCCAGAGAATGAGTAGATTTACTTTTCTATGGTCTGAAATTGCATTGTACTCAGTGATCCTTTTTGTTATCAGTGGCTGTGTAATTACTTTTAAGGTGTCTGTTTGACATTTGTTTTCCTTCCCAGAAATAGGCATATCTTTCCATGCATATGTGAGTGTGAAATAGTTCTGTGGTCCTAGGAATCCTTCACATTATTTTGACCTGCCTTTGACTCATACCAGTATGGAGGCAGGTCTTTATCACGAGGGAAGGGTTCACTGACCAAAACAAATATTTACAGTTCTTATGCAGAATGGCACTGTTTCCTAGAGTTCCAGGATTTCTCTTCCTTTCGCTCACCTAACATTTTGGTTTCGGATTGGCTTGGTTAGGTTTTGAGCCTGTGGTGATAGAGAACGTGTTAGAAGGTGACGAGCTGCGCACAGACCTGGAAGCCGTGGAGGCTAAAGTCCGGGAACTTGGGCCTGATCACATTCTGTGCGTTCATTCCACGACATCTTGTTTTGCTCCACGGGTGCCTGATAGGTAAATAATTTGTTAATATTGTCCTGTAGATGTTGATTGGTCTTTTAAGTGACATGCAGACATACTGATTCTCAGACATGCTCTAGTAACACGTGGCAGTAAATAGGCGAACGGGCGTGTGGAGAAACAGCACAGTGGTTTGGGAAAATGAAGATTCAGTAGAGAAGGAGGAAAAGCAACTAGTAGCACGTGGAGCTGAGCAGACAAAAAACATCTCTGTTTTCCTGCTTTTTCTGTTTCTAATCTCTGTGACTCTTTTCCTCATTAGTTTGTAGAAGTTTCTAAGCATGATGTTGGATTTACTTGTTTTCATTGTTATCTCCACTTCTTTGATCTTATGGTTAGTTTTCCTACGTAAGAACAATCAGTATTAACAGATTTTTAAATAGAAAATTTTAGAATTATTTATTGCCTTTAGAATGTGTTTAATTGGAAGATTAACTCACATGTACACTTACGTGTTCACAGTGGTTATCTTAGCATTTTGAGAAAAATGCATACATTTAAGAAAAGAAAAACAAGGGCACCTGGGTCACTCTGTTGTTAAGCGTCTGACTGGCTCAGGTAGTGCTCTCATGGTTTGTGAGTCCTAGCCCCACTTCAGGTGTGGGCACCGCTGCCCTCTCCCTCTCCCTCTCCCTCTCCCTCTCCCTCTCCCTCTCCCTCTCTCTCTCTCTCTTTTTCTCTCTCTTTCTCTCTCCATCTCCCTCTCTCTCTCTCTTTCTCTCCCCTCTCCCTGCCCCTCTCTCATTTGCACCTTCTCTCTCTCTAAAGAGAAAAGAGAAGGAAAAAAAAAGCAAAAAGTGAAAAGCAAATGTTTACTTTTCTAAAGGATGTCCACAGATTTTTATTCTGAAAACATAATAGGCTTGAGTATAGTAATACAGATTTCTAGTTTTGACAGCAACTCTTTGTTTCATATGAGCATTTTGAACTGACGTGCTAATAATTTGTGAAAACTATATTGACTTTGGACTGTCTTTTTAGATTGAGTTATACTTTAGTTTTAATTCATGGAATCACACCCTTTGGTAGTAATGAATGTATGTTACTTTTTATTACTTTACTATTATTATTACTATTTATTGTGATAGACATGTTTTACTAGGCTATTTTAAGACCATGCTTTTGAAAATTTACCTTGTCTCATTTTATGACTCTGCATTCTATTTTAGGATTATGTAACATCTGCTTAGTTGTTTATTCATTACTTGCCAATCAGATTTTAAATTTGTGTTGAAATATTAAACATCTCTATTCTTTCTTCACTGATGATTTTGCTATCTAGAAAAATTTTAACAGCACACAGATATTTGTGTTAGATTGGTTTTTTAAATTTTTTTTAAATGTTTATTTATTTTTGAGAGTGAGCGAGAGAGAGAGAGACAGAGAGAGAGAGACACACACACAGAATCTGAGGCAGGCTCCAGGCTCTGAGCTGTCAGCACAGAGCCCAAGGCAGGACTTGAACTCACAAACTGAGACCATGATCTGACTGAAGTCAGACACTTAACTGAGCCACCCAGGCGCTCCTGTGTTAGGTTGTTAATACTTGAGAATAATTTTGTTTCATTTGGACTTTTTTTTTGACGTTTACAGTATGCTTGGTGTAGGGTTAAATATTTTACATGTATAATCCCTTTTGGAAAAAAAATCACAAAAGTTTTTTATCAGTGAGCAAAATTCTCATATGCCATTTTTTAGTTGTGTTATATAATGAAAGTTTCTAATAAGGGTGAACTTTAGGAACATGGTGACACACAGTTATAGTAATATGTTTGATTTTCTGATTTTATTATATTTAAAATATATTTTTATTTCTTTGCATTAAGCTTAATTCCTTTATAGTCTTAATTTGAATAGTTTTATATACACGTTGTCTTTATTAGTTAATTGATCTGGCAGCGTAGTGGGGCAAAATCAGTCAAAGGAAATGTAATAAAAAAGAAGGATATCATTTTATCATTTGACAAACATCTTAAATTGGCTGCTAAGTTAGAAATCAGTTTGATTCACATGTAAAATATTTGTCTCTCCTTGCCTTTCATTAAATACCTTTATACACACTCTAAACATTAGTATATTTGATAAATTCTGAGTATTTAAAACTACTCATAAGTGATTTTTTTTTCTTCTTAAAATAGTACTTTATGTTATTATAGTATCTTACTCTCAAGGAACTTTGTTAATAAGGAATGCCTTCATTAGAATACAAATATGTAAAAGTGCATTTTATGAAGAAAATACAGTGTGTATCCCAGAAGGTCTATTTTGTTAAAAACAATATCTGATTAATTTAAGTAATAGAAAGGTTCCTGTATCAATTTGTGAGGTTTGTGAAAGTGAATTATAAAATGACTCTTTAATTCTTAACACCTTAAGGAAGTAAATTGAAAACTTCAGACAGATGAACAGAATAATGTCCTGTCTGTACTTCAAAAATATATTTATGCATATCTGTTAAAAAGGAAAATGTATTTTGCAAAAGTAAACACTAAAACTGTGTAATAGATACTTGAAATACATCCTTGTGGGAAAGAACTTTTACTGAATAAAAGTGCTTTGCTTCTAGATTCTTTATATTGTAGAAAGAACAATTTTTAAGAATTTAAGTTTATTAAACTATAGGATTTAGTCTCAGCTTCATAGCATGTGAAGACATTTCTGTTAGAGATGACCTCAGTCACAAGCAGTAGTTGGTTTTGCAGAGCATCATTTATTACATTCTAACTGAAATTTATTGCCTTACTTTACATAGAGTTAGACTCTCAAATTGTTTTAATATAAGGAGTGTCAAATAAGAAAGCAAGAGTGAATTTAAAACCAGCAGCTATTTAAAAGATTCTTTAGTTTCCAAGTTGTTGGAAAATGTTATTTTGGTACTGAAACATTTTAATGTTCTGTATTTTTTAATACATTAAAGTCTACTTGAAAATGTATTTTTTACTTTATGAGATGTTAAATGTAAGATTTCTTAAAATTTCAAGATATGCTAATTATTTTGCAGATATTAGCTTTAGTATGATAAGCAACCAAAAGCATTTAAAAATGAGCGTACCACCTTGTAAGGGGTCATTACAATCTGCTTTTTGCTTTATGTATAGGAAATTTTAAAGCGATTTAAAAGCTACCATCTATATAGATGTTTATAAATACCCATTTTCTCATTTATTGGTAACATTAATTTAAAAGCTTTTTTAGATTTATTCTAAAGTGACTGCTGCTAAATTTTATGCTAAAATACTGCTATAGAAATTTCAGTTTCCCCCCTTTTTTGTTTAGTGTATGTTAAGAATAACTATTAAATTAAAAAAGTTTTCACACTCTAATTTATAAAAGCACAGTAAGAACATATCTCTTTGTTGAACGTTTATGTCCGTAGGTTAGAAGAGCTGGCTGTGATTTGCGCTGACTACGGCATCCCACATGTGGTCAACAATGCTTACGGGGTGCAGTCTTCCAAGTGCATGCACCTCATCCAGCAGGTAAGAGCTTACAAAGAGGCATCCAGAAACAGGGGTGTTAACATATTAGAAGGTTATCACTTTGTTTTTCTTACAATTTGATGTAGTTGCTTCTCCCTTGTGCCACGTGTGTGTGCACCGCCCCGTTTTTGTTCTTGCTCCTTCTTCTCACTGGGTTCCTCTTGCAGAGAGTTACATGGTTTCTTGAAGTCAGTGAGACTCTCTTAGACTCCCCGTCTAAAATAACAGGTTCCTGTTTCTTGCCTGCATCTTCTGTCTCCCTTTTTATATTTTTACCATAAACATTGATTTTAAGGTACACTTTTTTCCACATCATAACATTCCTGAAATTGGGTGTTTTAGAATCAGTGGTGTCTTATGATGTTAATTGGTAATGTTTTTTCTTACCTAGTGATGTGGAAAATTTGGGTGCTTCTCAAAATTGATGACCTCATGCTCTGTTTTTTAAAGCACTTTTCACCATTTGATAAGATGTGTATTTTTTTAATTATCTAGTTATTGGTAGTAACTAGAGTTAAGGTTGTTAGGGAAGAGACTTTGTGACTTTGTTTTGTTCACTGTTATGTCTTCAATATTTAAGACAGTATCTGGTACATAATTGATACTCAATAACTGGTTACTGAAAAATTGGATGAATAAATGAAGTATGATATCTACTTACAAGGATTATTTATGTCATGTGAAGATGTGGGTAGATATTATCCATGTGTGGTGTGAGTTACATAATTTGTGTGCATAATGATGTTAATCACATAAATCACATACTCCGTTTTGACACAAGTGGTGTATGCTCTGTGGGCAGGACTTAGTCACAGATTATCTGTGACCTTGTCCAGTGTGGTGGCGAATGCTTCTTACTTAGCACAGTAGATCCTATCTGGTAAAAAAAATTTGGGGGAGTATCATCTCTCATATAAATGTGGTTTATAGGATAGTATTAGCCAATTTGCTTAATCTTTTTACTCAAAGGTTTTACCAGTTAGGATGCAATTGGCTGCAAGTTAAAGAAACCCAACTCACATTAGCCTAACCAGGGAGGAAGTCCATTAGTTTACATCATGTACGAAGTCCAGAGCTGGAGTCAGTAGTAGGCATGTGATGTCAGAGGAAAACTATTTACCCTTTCTTTCGTATCCTTTTCCATTACTCCTGAACTTTTAAAGGAACTTTTTCATCACAATTCTAGACTAGATTATCTCCATTGTGAATGGTAGTTGAGGAAGGTTGTATAATTCTCTTTGGAAATCTTGAAAAACATTTTATTTCAATGATGTTTTTTAAATTTCTCCTCACCCTTTCCCCTTTTCCTCTTTAGTTTTTAACAGCCGCATTTCTTTCTAAAGTTAAGCACAGCGTTACTAAAAGTTCAGGAAAGTGAGGAAGGAATAGAATATCACTCATAAACCTGTATGCAAACAAATACCCTTAATAGTTTATGGGTCCACTTTTTTCTCATTTTTATATGTGTATTGCTTTTTTTTTTTCAATAGTGACAGTCATTGTATACATTTAGTGGTAACTCTTTTAAACTTAGTGCAAGAAACTATTTAATATTTATAGACATTTCTGTACTCTCCACATCCCTATAAAATCTTCATAATGACCATTTCAGTGATTTCAAAACATTTACTCAGATATTATATATTTAACCCAGAAGGGCTTAGTGTTGTGGTGCCGAAGGTATAATTTTGAATACTGGAAAATTGGACAGCATAATTGGAGAGATTAAGACAAAGAAAATGAGTTCCAGGATGTGATGTAAAAGGTTAGAGTTGTGCATTGTGAATGCCTTCCTTTGTCGTCACCTCTAGGTGAGTGGTTTTTAAATGCAGCTGCTATATTGTTGCAGATACTGTATTACTTCTAAAATTAACATTTAAGAAACAACCGTGCTTCAGCATTTTAATTTTCCCAAATTGGCCCTCACAAAGAGAGGTGTTGGCACTGTTGCTTTAAACTAAATAAATATTTGGGTCTTAACTGAATGCGAGTTGCTGCTTCATGATGTTCTAGAAAATTAAATTTAGCTTTAATTCATCTCAGTAGTTCTTCTTAGTGATATATATACCATTTATTGAGTACCCCCCATGTGTCAGGCATCCTGCCAGACGTTTAAAGTTTACTAGCTTAATCCTAAAAACTTAAGGTATACTTATTATTTCCGTTCTATAAATGAAGAAGCAAACTCAGAAGGATTAAGGGACTTGCCCAAGGTCCCATAGCTACAAAATGGCCCATGTGGTTCGGTGTGGCTTCAAAGCCCCATGTTTTCCTTTAAAAAACAACGTGCTGAAACTGCACATACTTTCCTGAGAAGACAGCAGTGTAGCAATCAAACCGTCAGTGAAGAAAGAGCTATAGCTACAGTGTGTCAGCTTATTTATTTATTTTTATTTTGAAGTCGCTGCCCCTGAATGACTTAATGCTGAGCATGGAAAGCGTTCTGCTGCGCACATGTCGTTGAAGTTAGCTCCGAACAGCCTGTGCTTCTGTTCTGTGCTAAACGGACTCATTTAGAAGACGGATGGAATATGGATGGTGGGACAGATTAATGGAGAGGGATGTAGTGGAGTCGCAAAAATACCTAGGATTAATCCTTTTAGAGTCAGAATGGATTGTAAAGCTCCAAAGTGTGGGGAACAGTGGTTTCGCTTATTGAGAATTTGGGAAACGCCTTGGATTTGGATCCCTTGGATCATGGGGTCCTCTGTCCCCTTCTCTTTCTGCTCCTCTGCCCTCTTCCCTTCAAAAATAAATAAACATTAATAAAAAGGAATTTGGGAAAAGTACATATTATACTCCTTATTCACAGACCTAATGGTCCAGTTCATTCAACATTTACAAGATTCCCCTATGTGCCAGGCATCAAGTTAGGCACTGGGGATACAGAGGCGAATACAACAAAATCCTTATCTTCATGGAGCAGAAGCAGACAGGAAACAGTAAGTTTGATAAATGCTCTGGATCGGGAAGGGGGTGTCAGGTTAGATGGAGCAATCCAGAAAGTCCTCTCCAGGAAGTAACACTTGAGCAGAGCCCTGAGTGATAGGAAGGAGTGAGCCATGCGGCTCTCTGGAGTCCAGACGGGAGGTAACAGCAAGTGCCAGGACTCGGAGGCAGGCGTGTGCTTGGGGTATGCGAACAGCAGCAAGGACGCCAGTACGGCTGGCCCCGGGCAGATGAGGGTGGCAGTGGTAGTAAGAACTGAGGGGTGTTAGGGTTTGGGACTTCATCCTCGGTACGGTCATCAGCCATGGGAGGCTTTTGAGCAGGAGTGACATGTGATTTACATTTTTCAACCGTCATCATGGCTACTATGTGAGTAAGAAGGCAAGAACGGAAGGCCGTTGCAGAGCTCATGTGAAATAAGTTGGTGGCTCAGGCCGTGGGGGGAGCCATTAAGGTGTTAAGAATTGGTTGGATTCAGATGTATTTTGAGAGTGGCTCTTAGAGGGTGTGCTGATGAATCAGATGTGAGGGGTAAGGAAATGAGAATTCAGGGCCCAAGGCTTTGGCTGAGGCAGTTGGAAGAATGGAAATGCCATGGGAATAATAATTTATTTTATAAACATGGGCCCTTCCTCCAGATTACCTAGGTTTTAGTCCCTGCTGTGTCTTTAATCACCTGGGTAACTTTCATCAAGGTGCTTTAACGGCCTGGGTTTGAATCCCAGCCGTGCTGTTAATATTAAGTACATTCCTGACCTTGGGCAGGTCACTTTAGTTTTACTGTGCCTTAATGCTCTCATCTGTAAAATAGCTATTATCGTAGCAGCTACCTCAGAGGGTTATTACACGGGTTAGGAATGTGAAGTGCTTAGAACAGTGCCTGATGCACAGTGAGTTCTCAATAAATGCTGGCAGAAGTTATTATATGAACAATTTTGCTACTGCTGTCCCTAGAATCTTGGGCAATGTTTGGCAGCTGATAGGTGCCCAGATATTTCTTTTGTGAATAACAAGGAAATGAATGAGTTGGTAATTGACAGCCCTTTCCTTCATAGAACATGCTCATATGATTCCTATTTTATTTAAGCCCTTTCAGCCTTCTGATGTTTTCTTCCTTCCTCGTTGATATCCTCTCACTTCGGTGAGAGTGGGTATACCTTCCTTTTTTGTTTATCTTTTTTTTTTTGCTAAGCAATTTATTAAACCATACTTTATGGGTATTAACTAAACTTAGTGTGGTAATCACTTCATAATCTATGCATATATCACATCATGTTGTACACTTCTAACTTTTACATTGTGTCAATTATATCTCACTAAAGCTGGCAAAAAGGTTTTTTCCACTTAAAAATGAAAAAAACCCTTCATTTCCACATTTATTTGCAAAGTTTTATCTTTTAAAAATATTTAGATAGACACTGAATCTTTAGATAGTCATTCTCTTTCTTTGATAAAAACCATTTGTTTTTTGTGAGCCTGTTTGTTTTCTTGCCAGAGTGTGGTGCCTTTTATGCTCTCTGGGTTTTAGTGATGAAGGGATTCTAGCAAAGTCCAGTGCAGTGATGGTTCTCTTATGCTTCTGCACCTGACTGAGGCTCCATTTCTCTCAGGAAGCCTTGGACAGTACTGAAATGTTAATAAAAGACAGCTCTTAAGTGTTCTTCTCTATTATTACCTTCTAATACTTTGTGTGCTCTTCAATTATTTATTCTACTAGTCTTTATATGCTTCTTGCTGCTTTCCTGTGATACAGCAAGATTTTCTTTTATCGTAGTTTATGAGGAAATTAGAAGAGTAATAGGAAAAGGTTGAGATTGAAACAATCATGTGGTAGCTTCCAAAGTAGTCTGCTTCTCTTTCCTGCTTCTGTGTTTCTACCGATTGCCTGGATCTGGTCTCTTAGATTAGGCCAGCTATCTGCTGCTTCTATTCTCCCTGAGATATGGATGTGGAGGGAAAGTGTGAAGATGAAGGTCAAATGTGGTTATAATATTAATAAGAATGTAGATTGTGAATACAGATTGAAAATCTGTCACTACAGATAAAGAAAAAAAAAACGATCTTGGTTGAAATTTAGATAGTATCTCTATTTTTAAGAGGAGAAAATTGAAGCACATTAGATAGAAGGTCACAGACTATGTTAGATGGGGACTAGAACTTAGTTTTTACATTTCTAGTAAGTATTCAATTTTTCACTAGAATATTAGATTTTCACTTGAAGTTCATTTGCAGTGGAATGAGGTCATGTAAGATTATAACATTAGGAAACATGAGTTATGTAGAAACATTGCCAAGAGTATACAAAAAAGATTCCATTAGTTGATGTTAAAAAAATAAATGTTCTCTTTTGTTGTCTGAATGGTGGTAGGAGCACAGATTGTTGCTTAAAGTGGTCGTGCAGGTAGTAGATTACCCAGGCATCAAAGAGAAGTACAGTACTTAATGTAAAACTAATTGATTGGCGACATAGCTGGCTAACGTCCATTGGATTATGGTGACCACTCTTGAACTTACAGAAGGTGTTTAAAGTAAGTTAATAGTTGCAGGACCCACTGTTGGCATTTATTGTCAAATAGAAAATCACAGATGAGAGACAAGGGAGGAACCTGTTCTCTCAGCCAACAGTAAGGTGAAAAGCTGAGTTCTCACCTGAACTACTATGGAAACCCTGCCTTCCTCCCAGGGTTGTTGTGAGGATTTAATGATTCTTTTGTATGAAAGCAGGTTGTACACTATAAAGTGCTCTTTCACATAAAAGGAACAGCATTTAAAAATTCATTTTAATACTTAAAAATCCTTTATTGGCAGTGTTACAGAGAAAATTAGAATGTTTGATTTCTGATTTTTCGTGCATTGTTTAATGGTATTTACTGGTTAATAGTAGTTGTTGTCTCTTTTTCTAGAAGCCAGTGTGTAATACTGCATGTTGTTTCATTCTAGGGGGCTCGAGTTGGTAGAATAGATGCTTTCGTTCAGAGCTTGGACAAAAATTTCATGGTTCCAGTAGGTGGCGCTATAATTGCTGGCTTTGATGATTCCTTCATTCAGGAAATCAGCAAGATGTATCCAGGTAAATAAATCAGTTGCTCTTCAGAAAAAGTAACTGAAGTAATACCATTTGTACCTCGGCCACTATAATAAATCTTAATTTCTAAGGCTTTTTCCCCCTCCTGAATGTAACTTGTTCATCTTACTTCAGGAAGAGCTTCTGCTTCACCTTCTTTAGATGTCCTCATCACTTTATTATCACTTGGATCAAATGGCTATAAGAAGCTATTGAAAGAAAGAAAGGTAAGTTTTCTCTTTAGGTATAAAATCGTACCCTTCACTAAAATCCTTCCACATTACTGGTGTTTTTACCTTTTGGTTTGCCCCTTAGAGAGCGTAGCTGGTTAGTGTGGTTCTAGGGCACGGATTTGGGTCTGGAATTACTCCGGGTGGTTTCTCTCCGGATGTGGTGAGAGATCTTGGACAGGTGAGTCTGCTTTTGTTTTTTTGATAAACTCCTACATCAGAGATTCTTACTATCTCGGTAAAAATCAGTTCATTTTTCACTTAAAGATAGAGGCCCTTGAAAAACAAACATGCAGGTTTCTATCCTTTTAGTTTTTGGAAGTCTGAAGACCTGTCCAGGCGTGAGATGTCAGTTGCAGGAGAAAGAACCAGGTCAGAACCTAGCCAGCTTCTCATTCTGAAATAATAAATTCATCCCTTGCCATTACTGCAATGCTGAACTCATTGCTTATGTTGGCTGTGAAATGGAAAATGACATTTGTGCTTGAAAACTAGACTTTGTCTCCAACACTAAAATCTAGCTTAATTAATTCAGGAAATCTTCAGAATTGTAGACAGAGGCAGTGTTGGCAGGGTGGGTCAGACTAAGATGTTTTATTCATCTCCCATCTGCGGGAGCTAGAGGCCCCGGGACAGTTTTTGTATCTCTGTAACTTCCCAACCATCAGTAGCAATTATAGTTCCTTAGATTGTTAATAGTATTTCATGTATTTTAAGCTATTTTATATATGTTTTGATCCTCTCAGCAGCCTTAGGAATATGCAACAGAAGTTGGAAAATTTTGTTCCCGATTTTACTCTAGTCTTAGAGTGCACCCCCCCACCCAAAACGGTCCATAGGAAAGTAATTGTTTACTTTATATTGTGAGGACCTGTCTTAATATTTACGTGATATGGGAAAAGACGTTCAACATCACACATGTGAAAACCACAGTGAGCTACCACCACGCACCTCATAGAAGGAAGCCGACAGTACTAAATGCTGGCAAAGATCTCAAGCAAGTAGGTCTCTCAGACATTGCTGGTAGGAACACAAATGGTGCGGCAACTTTGGAAAACACTTTTGCAGTTTTTTACGAAGTTAAACATATGGTACCATATAAACTAGCCAGCCCACTCCTAGCTCTTTACTCAAGGGAAATAAAAATTTATGTCTGTACAAAAACCTATACATGAATGTTTGCAGTGATTTTATTCATAATTGCCAAACCCTGGAAACAACTCAAATGTCCATCATCTGGTGCATAAACAAACTCTGGTACATAATACTCAGCAATAAAAAGGAACAAATTACTGATATGTGCAACAAAATAATGGCTCTCAAAATAATGGCCTTGTATTGAATGAAATAAGCCATACTCTAAAGATACGTATTATATGATTTACATGCCATCCTGGAAAAGGCAAAGCGTATCTGGACAGAGAAGAGTGCAGTGGTTGCGAGTCTTGAGTTGAGCGAAGGGGACTCGTGGGGCCATCACCTGTTCTGGATCTTGATAGTCATAACTGTATGTTTGTCCAAATTCGTAGAAGTGAATCCCTAAAAACTGGGCCTCTGAAACTTTACCATATGTAAATTATGCCTCAATAAACCTAACAAACATTTCCAAATGATGAGAATAAAACTCAAGTTTGCTAAACTCTCAAAAGTAATCATCATGGTAGTAGATTGTTGTAGCCAAGAGAAGACCTCAACGTATCTTCCAAGGAACATTTTCTGTTTGATGGATGAGACCTGTTTATAGATGAGCAAAACTATTATCTGTTTGTCTTGTTTATATGAGAGTTTAGTTGTATTAGGTGCCCATGGGCCTTAGGTCTCCTTTAACTGGTTGTTTCATTGTGGAAAAGGTATTTGAACTTGCAGATTTTTTTTTTTTGTAAGGTGTTTTCTGTCATCATTTTTATAGGAAATGGAAGGATGGAGAAGTAATATGTATGGGGTAAATCGTGGCGTTTAACGCTAAGCAATTGGACCTCTGATCCTCTGTCTTAACCTCTAAACTCTGCTGCTTTCTTCTTATATGGATAAATAATCTAGCCTGGTAGCTGTGTAGTTATCGTACATAGCTGTAAATCTGAAGACTTATGTCTGCTAATACACAAAGGAGGCAAAGACAATGAATAAATTTAGCAACCCTGGCCAAAAAAGCTCAGTGGTGTTTTAGAAAAAATATAAGGTATTTGTTTGTGCAGAATCACTGTTGACGGGGGGC
Source organism: Crocuta crocuta (assembly GCF_008692635.1). NCBI lineage: Eukaryota > Metazoa > Chordata > Mammalia > Carnivora > Hyaenidae > Crocuta > Crocuta crocuta. The sequence goes on from NW_027532163.1 coordinate 4,429,537, forward strand.
TGCCCCTCTGACTCCAGGTGATCCCAGTAGCACTGTCTGGTATAGTGTCCCTTCCTCCTTTTGCCGGAGTGGTGAGCATAGGACCCGGCTAGCGTGGTTCACAGGTAGGCATGTGGAGGTCGATGCCATCCAGCAGATTTGATAGATTCTTTAGACAGGGGGTTTGCTGCTTTGCAGATAGTAAACTGTAAGGACATGATCTTATTACTCACCTGCCATATTTCTGACCTTGCCAAGAAAGCCTTCTTGGGACCAGAGAATATAAGAGGGAAAACAGAACAAAGAGTCATCTGAGTTTCTGGACCAAAGAGTCATCTGAGTTTCTGGATCTAGCCATGCCTGCTGATAGCCTTGGCTGTGAGATGGACCAACAAATTCCGTTTTTTATTTTAAACTGGACTTATGGCACTGATGCCTTGAACCCTTCATAATGTTTCCCAGCAGTTGTTTCCTCCTTTTCCCTCCCGCTGCCATCACTCCTAGCTCAGGCCCTCACCATATCACCCCAGGATGGCTACAGGAATTTACTAATTCTTCTGACCCGTAGCCTGTTCTCATTTGCTATGTTGTAAATGAGTGCCAGGGTAACCCTTTAAAGTTCTTCGAGTTATTCTGCTTTGAGTTCTGGTTGCCTGCAAGACAGAGTCCACACCCCTTAGCCTGCCATCACGATCCTTTGCAGTCTGCTCCCCGCATTGTGTTGGCGGTATTGGACCTTGCGTGCTCATTTATTCAGGCAAAGAGATGTTTATGCATAGGCTCTAAGGTTAAATTCAACAATGAGACTTACACAGTCTCTACGCTCATGGAAGTTATAGTCGAGGGAAATCTGGATATTAAATAAATAATTACAAGTCTATTTGTAATTTATTTTATGAAAGGACAAGCAGAAGATATGAGAGCGTGCGTCACCCTCCCCAGCTGGGGCACTAACCCAGTTCTGGGAGGGTCAGGGAAAGCCTCCCTGAGGAAGGAGCATCTGTTCTATGAAAGTGCAACTTGTGCATTTATTAGACTCTTATGGTGTCATCATAAACTAGAGTGAATGGCTAAAATAACTGTATAACTCTTATGGGGTATTTTTTTTAAGTTTATTTATTTTGAGAGAGAGAGAGTGCAAGCAGGGAAGAGACAGAAAGAGAGGGGAGAGAGAGAGAGAAGGAGAGAGAGAGAGAGAGAGAGAGGGAGGGCGAGAGGGAGAAAGGGAGAGGATCCCAAGCAGGTTTCAGACTGCCAGCGCCTGATGTGGGGCTTGATCTCAGGAACCCGTGAGATCATGACCTGAGCCAAAAATCAAGAGTCAGACGCTCAACTGACTGAGCCACCTAAGTGCCCCACTTACAGGGTATTCTAGACTGAGTCTAGAAAGCAAAGTCCTGTGTAGTTCCAAGAGAGTTTGATCTAGATTACTTTATAAAATTAACTTTTCTTTAGGATAAATTCAGATTCAATAAGTCTGGAATGGGGCTCAGACAACTGTGTTCTTAACAAACTAGGAATCTGGTGTGCATCCTAGTTTGAAACCCGTTACTTTGGGGGCACACAGGTCACTTGTATCTGTAACAGAAACTGAGAGGAGAGACATAACTTTTTAGTGTTATAATACATAGGTAGATAATATTTTATGGAGTTTAAGATGGACTGTATAAATACCCCAAAATATCAAAGCTTTGAAAATATAACCTGTTAGTTATCTATTTCTGATCTCTTTAGTTGTCCTAGTTATAGTCATTTCTTGTAGTGTTGTTGCTCTTTGCCTTATAATGGTCCCTTTGCAGATTTGGCCAAAAATTCATTTTTGGAAATACAGTATCTCTGATAAGACTATTACATCAAGTTTTAAGTTAGACATTTAAAATTTGTTTATCATATAGAAACTTTAAAATTTTTTTTAATGTTTATTTTTGAGAGAGAGAGTGCACGTGTGCGAGCTGGGGGAGGGGCAGAAAGAGAGAGTGAGACACAGAATCCGAGGCAGGCTCCAGGCTCTGAGCTGTCAACACAGAGCCCGAGGCAGGGCTCGAACCCATGAACTGTGAGATCATTACTTGAGCTAAAGTAGGACACTTAACCGACTGGGGCACCCAGGTGCCCCGATACTTTAAAAATGTTTATGTGCTGTTGTAGTATCAAATAAGTTGTATTGTTTAGTATTTCTTATTTCTGTTCCTCCATTGAAACTGTATATGATAATAGCTAATAAAATTATGTTATTTGCCGTAATAAACTAATATCTGTCTTGAGTGATTTTCTAGTTAAGTTTATTTAACTAGCATGTTAAACTGATAACCTGAGTGCGTACCCCCCCAGAAATCACCATCAGGGGTGTGAAATGAGACTTGGTCCTGGGTGATGGGGGGTCTGGGAGACTAGTGTCCACCTTGCAGTTTGCATTTATCCCTCTGGGCTTAGCGCCCTTTGCTGGAGGTGCTAGATGCTCATCAGGTGTTGACTGAATGAACTAGTGGGAGGTATTAGGGAACACCTAGGTTTAGCTTGGCATGGTCATCTCTTGTTTGACACAGAATAATATCTTTCAATTAGAGAGCAAATAACTTTTGATACTGACTTGCATTATGAATTAGATGCTCTCATGGGAATATTTCTCAGTATTTCTAAATATTCACAATAATTTGTGAAAAGGAACCAGTTAAAATGGTGATAAGCTGTCGTGTAACAGGTGCTGTATCAGGGTTCTCCTCTTCCAAATTTATTTCCTTACCGTAAGATTTTGGAATTGTTGATTTTAGAAGGGGTCTGTCATCTTTTTGGAGTCTTAAGAATTTCCGTGATGCCATGGTTCTTCTGACTTTTGACATATAGTGTTTGACTTTTTTTTTTTTTAATGTTTTTATTTATTTCTAGGAGAGAGAGAGACAGCATGAGCAGGGGAGGGTCAGAGAGAGAGGGAGTCACAGACTGAAACAGGCTCCAGTCTCCGAGCTGGCTGTCAGCACAGAGCCCGACGTGGGGCTCGAACCCACGAACCGCGAGATCATGACCTAAGCGAAAGTCGGACGCTTAACCGACCAAGCCACCCAGGCGCCCCGATAGCGTTTGACTTTAAATTTTTCAGGGACATTTAGAGGATTCCAAACACCCAGGCATGTGTATGTTTTGCTCAGCATAGAAAATCCACCTGCTTTGAGAATGACCTGTAGGAATATGTAGCTTAACAAGTGAATAGATCCAGCAGGTAGCCCCGCTCTGCCTCTCTTTGGGACTTTGTTCTTTGTTAATCATCGAATAAATATTTTATGGGACTAATTTTACGTCTAGTGATATTTATAACTTGGACGGCTCCATCTCAGATGTCAAGAAGTACCTGTCTTTGTAACATCCAGAACTTTTTTCTTTTCCTTTCATCTGAATGGAGTAGAGTGGAATACACGGGACGACAAGAATAGGATTATAGCTACGGGGTATTACCACGTGTCTGTGAGGGTCCTGCCGGCTCATGTTAATTATCGTAACCAGAAAACTCTTAGGAGGGAAAAGTAGGTGGGTAGAAAGTTAGCATTTTTATGAATGTTTGCTGTATGCCAGGAATTCTGCTAGGCTTATCATAGTCATTATTTCACGTACTACTTAAAGCAGGTTTATGAGATAGGTGCGATCCCCATCATACAAATAAAATTGAGGCTCGAAGAAGTTAAGTACTTATCCAAAAAGCACAAGAAGTGCCAGAACGGCCATGAAGCCCAGGTCTGTGTGATTCTAAAGCCTCCGCACTTTGTGCCTTATCACAGTTTCTTCCCACTGCTTCTAGTCCCTCAGCTGGCATTTGGGGCACAGTTCCCTGCTCTGTGCTAGGAATAAGGGCCATGAAGACCATGATCTCACGACCCGCTCTTCTTAGCTACTGGAGATAGATAAAAACCTCAAAGACTAATGTTTAAAATTCTTTGTATAGAATTTCTTAGAGACTACCTGTAGTAGTAATCTTGAGAGTATGAGAGTGCTCCTTTAAGAACTCTGTCACTGTGAGTGAATAAAAGTTTACTCTTTAACAGCTTCATTCAACAGGCAGAGCTTTTCACTGAAAAATGTGGATGTCCGCCGTAAACCATAATTGCATATATGTAGCATAAATATTGTTTTTTTATTGGATTTGTTGCAGAAGTAAGGGCCTCTTTTGTTTAAACGGACTTGCTTTTGAACTGTGGAAATTTAATCGTGATAGTTTATCGGTTCAGCTCTGGAGAAGCTGAGGCAAAGTTATTTTGCTTCAGCCAGAGCTATTTATATACCATCACTGAGAGCTCCTTTCTATATTAGCGGTGTTATTATGTACTAAAAAAGGAGTGTTAAAAGAAAACTTAGGATTTTTTTTTAATTCTGTGCCCTTATTCACCACAATGATATTTTTAGAGGTTATTTCATCTAGTATATCTCTTCAGAAAGTGCTTTATCTTTTCACAGTAGAAGCAGACAAGAACTCAGCTTGAAGCCATTCCTTCTCAAGCTTTCTTTTTTGAAGGGTGAAAGGATCAGAGAGAGTGGCACTCTGTGTATGAATTGAACCTCTGCCCTTAGCCCGTTCCTGATCAACACATCTGCTTCACCGAGGGGAGAGATGGCCATGAATTTAACTGAAGAGGCCTTTAAGAAAGGGGTTAAAATTTAAGACATCATTTCTATGGGTTTCTTTCTGCGAAAACAAGGATCAGTCTTAGAAATTTCTCCTCACTTCTGTTGGTTTCCAGAGAAGGCCATCATTCTGCTTAGCTTTCCTTCTAGAAGAGTGCATTGCTGAACAGGGCACGCACCTAATCATTCGTCGTTGCAAGTATCTGCTGAGTGGGACCAGGGTGGACGAGGAGTGACAGCGGAATGGCTGCTCCAGCGGCTGGCGCTGGCCAGCTGGACTTGGAAGACGAGCTAAGTACTAAAAGAACATCAGACATACAGCTCCAGGCACTGTCCTCTAACAAAGCTGAGTTTGGACACATGAGTAGATTTGCAGCCCTAGAAATGGAGTAGTTGAATTTCAACCAAAGCATCAGATGGCAGGCCTGATTATGGGGCCTTCACGGAAGGGTTTGAAAGGGTTTGAAAGCAGGGCGTTAGCCTGGGGTGCAGGGCCTGGGGAGTGTGGCCAGGTCCCGTCCGCTGGCCACGGCCAGAGCAGCGGGTTGCGTTCGGTGCTAGGTCTGTGCCTGCCATTTGTCGTCTGTCCTTTCACGGTACCGCGGACGTATTAGACCACTTGTTACGTTTCCCTTTTGATCTATTACCTACTTTGTAAGGCATATTATAATAATTTCTGAAGCTCTGTTTTCATCTTATAACACAAAACAGTATGTTTCAAAAAACATGAGGACATAAGACATTTTCCCTTAAAATTGAGTGAATTATGCACATTTGGGGGTCATGGGGAGGGATAGGCTAAACGTTGGGCTTTACGGCTGCAAATCAATTTGCAAAAGGCCATGTGAAAGATAATGCTTAATATAACTCAGCTTCCCTTCCATTAACATCTTGAACTATGGTGTAAAGTTTTGTATTTTTATTCTAGAAATATAGCTGACATTAGCATTCAGGTATGCAGTTCAGTTTATCTCTTGTGAAGAGTCCTTTAAAATTAAGTTAAATACAGCACAAAAGACATAGAAAATCAATAATATTTCATTTCTTTTAAGTAAGATCTTTCTATATACATTTGCTTTGGGTGCTTATAAATTTCTCCCTTTACAGAAGTATTTTATAATAAATGTCAGTTATAGATTTAACTGTGGCAAGAAAATAGTGCAGGTTTTGTAGTACCTTTAATATATCAGGAAAAAACTGCTTAGCTAAGTAGTAGTGTAGGAAATAGTGGTACAGTCTCCTAAACGATATTTTTTAAATGTAGTGATATTAACGGGAGAGCATTGAGGGCCTTAACCTGACAAATATTGTAGGATTCAGTATATTGTGCGTTAAGATATTTGAGCTTCTTTGCTTCTTGGATTACCTATCATAACCCTTTACACAAAGCATTTGCAGATGGATGTGAACTTGACTCTTTTTTGCCTAATTACTCCCATACTAGTTATATGTAAGATTTAGTTACCTTACCATTATGTTTGTAGTCTAAAGATGGTAGCTGTAGTAGGTAAGACTGAATTCTAATGGTATTGGTAACTGATAGAACTGGTTAAAACTGATTTGTTAAAGTATTAGAAATTGAGTATTAGGAGAATCCCAGTTTTTTAATAGCCATGTATGCATCAGTAAGTTTAAAAGCACCCTCTAGGGGTGTTACTAGGGAAACATTTCCTCTTCTTTTGGAAATAGCTAAGTACAAATAAGCACGTTTTAATTACTCATCAGGCTTCATAGTTTATAAGTGTGACCACACTGGTGCTTATTGGGGTAGCCATACTAGACAGAATAGTATTGTACATTCGGCCTCACCACTGAAATAAGTATTTTCGCTGTGACTCTTAGGGTGGAAAGTGTAGGAGTCCATGAAAGGTATTTCTAGCTATCAGATTTGTTTGTGCTTCTGAGAGGTTGAATTTGAGACTAAGAGAGTTAGACAGATGTAGATTAAGACTTTGGTGTATAATATAGACGATGAAAATTTAATAAATTAAAATGTGACTGCTTTTTTCTTTTTTAAAATAATATTGAGCATTTAAATTAGTGACCTAGTTACTTTATAGCAGGTGAAAATATATAAATGAAATACAGAAATTCTACTGTTCATTAATACTGGCATAGTATTAAAAGATTAGGAATTGTTCCAGTTGTCAGAAAAACTCTTGATCTTTGCATTCCATTTGATTCTCTTACTGTTTCGTCTTCTGAAGTGAATATCAGAACAGTAGTTTAAGAAGGAGGGACCAGGATGTCTTTATATGTCTAAGAAAAGTTGCCTAAACAGTTCTTTACCATTTGCAAATGGTGGTAACATTTGCTCCCTTAATTATTTCTCTACACTATTTTTTTAGCGTTTATTTTTGAGACAGAGAGAGACAGAGCATGAGTGGGGGAGGGACAGAGAGGGAGGGAGACCCAGAATCTGAAGCAGGCTCCAGGCTCTGAGCTGTCAGCACAGAGCCCAGTGTGGGGCTCGGACCCACAGACTGCGAGATCATGACCTAAGCCGAAGTTGGACGCTTAACTGACTGAGCTACCCAGGCGCCCCTACGCTATTTTTTCATGAAAGAGAAAGATTTATTACATCTAACAGTAACATTTGCTTGTAGCTTCATTAGATATGACCAGTGTGGATGTTAACTTTTCTAATTTAAAAAAGTCAGCTTATTTTAGTGATCTAAGATTTCACAATTCTGATATGCTGAGAGAATTGATCTTATAAAATAGCCTAAAAATTTAAGAATGACTACTAGTTTAAAATGTTTCAGAGTACAAAATATACTGTGTCGACAAGCGTAAAAATGTTTGTGGCCTTAAGTGGACTTACTAATAATTAATAAACTTGGTAGGACTTTTCCTCTTCTTAATTTTTACTTAGCAAAAGATGGATTAAGTAGGATCAGACTATCCAGCCCTTACCTTAGAGAAAACTCAAGGAGTTTTTGTGGCCTTCTAAGTAGGAGAAGTATCATTTGTTGGCCTTGGCCCTTTAGGGTATCTGTAGAGTTTCTGTGTTTTGACTGTGGCTGGAGGAGCCACAAAGCTCGTCAATGCAAACGAGCTTCTTATTTGGTCAGATTTTTATTTCAACACTTTATAAAGGGTTTACTAGAAGAAAGTATAATTTTAGGTTAGACCATTGCCAATTGAAGATTTATTTATTTTATTAAACTCTTACATACTTTACATATATAAACTGCTTACATACATGTGCACGTGAAACTGTACTTATAAAATATTTTATTTTCTACTATTAGCTATACATTATTTCCCAGAACAGGACCAAGGATATAATTTTTTATTTTCAGTTGCTATATTCTTTGAGTTGAGGGAGTTGTTAATTTTGAGTTTGTGCAATTTAAAGGAAATACATTTTAAACTACTTTTTCCTCTGTTACTTACATACTAAAAGTAAGGCACAGTTTTCTTGGTGTTTGGAAAACAGTAGTGAAAAACAGAGTCCCTGCTTGCAAGTTTTCCCATTTGAGTAGATGGTCACGGGAAGTATTCATTTAAGCTAATAAATGAGGTAATTTCAGATTGCAATAAGTATAGTGAAGAAACCAAAACAGGTAGTGGTTGTAGGAGGGAGACTGGGAGGACTTTAGTAGGCAAATAATAAGGGAGGGCTTATCAGAAGTTCTGGGAGAAGCACTGTCTTGTGTCTGGGGGAAGCAGGCTGAAGGTCTTCTACTAGAATGAACTTGGCATGCTCAGTGGTTGGAAAGAAGGCTGACGTAGCTGTTGGCTATACTAAATGCGGGAATGACGGTTGCTGAGTGGGGCACATTGGCTGGGCTAGATCATTTGGGGCCTTATAGGTGAAGAGTTTCATTTTTTAGTTCTTACAGAAGGGAATCATTGGGAAGGACATGATCTGATTTATGCATATGAAAGACTGCTCTGGCCTCTGATTGTAGAGGGACAGGAAAGTTGACAGAGAAATCATTTAGAATCTGCTGCTGTGGTCCAGGGAACTCGTTGATGACTGCTTGGACCAGAGTGGTAGCTCTGGAGGTTCTGAAGAGAGGATGGATTTGTGATAGCTCCATAATAGCCCCAAAGCAGGAAATATGCTGGTCCTTTGCTTTCTTTACCGAAATCCTATGGTTTATGATCATTGTGGCAGCTTTGAAGCTCACTATATTGTATTGGAGTTAAGAAATGGCTCCCAGGGCACAGCGATGAGCTAATTTACAGCACAGACATCACACCAAACAGATTTTGTTGTATTAAATCTGTTGTGTTTCAGTAAGCATTTATTTGATTTTCTTTTAAGTGTAACATTTTGGGGATACCTGGCTGGCTCAGTGGGTAGAATGTGCAACTCTTGATCTTGAGGTTGTGACTCTGAGCCCCTCTTGAGTGTGGAGATTACTTAAAAAGAAAATCTAAAAAAAAATAAACGTAACATTTTGTTGTTGCAGGAAATGTTTTCATATTTGTCCAGCCAACTAAAGAAGCTGTCAGAAACCTACAATGAAAGACTGTTGCATACACCTCACAATCCTATATCATTAGGTAATATATTTTTCTTAAGAAAAAAAAAATCAGTGCTTCATAACCATCCCCAGCAGGACCTGGTATTTCTAGAAAGAGTATGAATTCTTTCTGGTTACAGTGATATTTATAAATTCATTATGTTATTAATTTGTAAATTGAAAAAGTTTAGTTAGCCTTTAGAAATGCTTTAATGTATTCCTGAGATTAAAAACTATAGGCTGGAAAGAATCCATATCAAGATTAGAGTATACAGAAAAAGATACTTTAACTCCTGCTTCTAACCAAAATAATTCAGTCACTAGTAAGAACTCTATAAAATTTTTAAAAAAAATTTTTACCATTTAACAAAACACTGTAATATTAGAAATTAAATCTATATTGTTTTTAATGCTGTGATTTTAATGCTGTGATTTAATGTTTTTCTAGTGTCTTTATGTTGGACAACTTCGTATTTATGATAATTTCCTTTGTAAAAGGACTATATTTTTGTCATATAGTACAGAGGCTACTAAACAGGTTAATATGAATGTTGACNGCTTTTAATGCTGTGATTTTAATGCTGTGATTTAATGTTTTTCTAGTGTCTTTATGTTGGACAACTTCGTATTTATGATAATTTCCTTTGTAAAAGGACTATATTTTTGTCATATAGTACAGAGGCTACTAAACAGGTTAATATGAATGTTGACTTTTATGCATTTAGCTTTTAACTTCATAATTCTTCCTTTTGTGAACATATCTATAGAGTATGTTTCATATTTCATGTGTATCCGAGGAAAATAAGGAAACAATCATTTGTTACTGAAGCCTTTTTCAGGAGTTGGCTTCCATGGAAAACCAATGTATAATAAATTTTATATGCTACCAATATATAACACCCACTCCATTTAGTCCTTTGCTGGTTTATGTTACAGAATATGATATGGTATGGTTTGAATCCCAATTCTGCTATGTACTAACCTCTCCCCTCCTTTCCCCTATCTATATAAAATAGAGATAGCGATCCCTCACATGCAAAGTTGTTAAAGAATGGTTGAGATTATATTTGTAAAGCATCTAGCATGGTAAGTCATGTTCTCAGGAAGTGGTCACTAGTTGTAGTGCTGAGAAGATGGTTTACCCACATTAGCCTCAGAAATATTGTTCTCATTTACATATGCAGAAGTTGATCTTATATAGTCTCACACATGTGCTGAAAATACCCCACATTCTCATTTTATAAGTTCTTAAAGCATGGTTGAATTTGAAGAAACGGCCGTATCGATCACATCATTCATTGTTCCATCTATTTAATTGGAAAATTCACTCTTCAGTTCTGATTCTGAGTATGTTAATTTATATTAACAAATTTTTGTCTGGGATGCAAACACGTTCTTACTATAGTTTATTAAGTGCATTAAAGTGAAATCATGCCTCTTGACAATGAATAAAAAGTAGTAGCTCCATGCCAGTTACAGGAAGATAAGAAATATAGGATTCCTTTTGTACGAGGTACTCAAGACTAGTCAGAGTCCTGGAGACAGAAAATAGAGTGGTGGTTGCTGGGGGTCGGTGGGGAGGGGAGGATGGAGACACGGCGTTTCTGCCTTGCAAGATGGGAAGTCACGAGGCTGGATGGTGGTGACGCCTACACGACAGCGTGGGTGTGTTTCATACCACTGAGCTGCACACCTAAAAACGGTTACCATGATAGATTTTATGTTATGTGTATTTTCACGCACACACACGTACGCACATAAGTTAGGTCTCCATCATGAAGTGCTTATTTTTTGAGTGATCTTGTGCTGGTGAACCAAGGTACCTCCGGATCCTTTTTTCTCTTTCAGCTGTGACACTTAAGACACTAGGTGAACACCAAGACAGAGCTGTCACCCAGCTTGGCTCGATGCTGTTTACCAGACAGGTTTCTGGAGCCAGGTGCGTATGTCTGAAGAGGCTGGGCTTCTTTGGCTTTTCCCAGTTGCCTGTGATAAAGTCCCTTTCCTTAACGTAGTCCCCCGTGTGTATATGCTGAGCTACGTCTGAGGTGCCATCATGAGTGAAAGAATGGAGGGGTGGAACATTTGTAGTGCTGTGAATGCTCACCTGCGAGAGGCCCCCGCCGGAAACAGCCTCAGGAAGATCGGGGTCTCACCTGTTTGCGTAGAGCTACAGAAATAGTTACACTGCCTGTCTCTACACATTTTTATCTTTATTTTCCTTTGTTGGATAATCTTCAGTGGTGTCACATTAGGGTATTAGAAATAAGTCATCTTCATTACTAAATTTAGATGAAAACATTTTTAAGAAAAGCCCATTTCCTGAACTAAAAAGGTTATGCAATTCTTGTCTAAGTACTACCTTTGAAAAATGTACTTTTTGCTCTTATATATACATGGCTTAAAGATGAATTTCATTTTTCATTTTATATTTGATGAGGTCAGAAAAAAATGACTTGAAAAGAAATACCTTGCCCTAAGTACTCTTCTTTACATGCTTCTTTGAAAGAATTTCTCCCTTGACTACCAGAGATTAGAGATTTCACATCAAAGGACAACTTTTTAAAGGAAAAAAAAATCTTAGATTAATTCAGCTTTTACCTTGATGAACTCTGTCTGTACACAGCATAGTTTTGACGCATCTAAAATGGTTTACTTGGCCTTGCTTTTAGTGTTGCCACTATTTGTCTTTTTGTTTAGGTTGATAATTGACTTTTTTAAAAAGTACTGGTAGAAATCCGCTTATATCAAGTATGCCAGTGAAATCTAGCTTAAAACATGCACGTGCCGTTGCTGAATGTTACTGATTTCTGACCACCATCCACCATAAGCAGGTAGCTTTTTCTGGACCTTTGCTTTAGAGCTCTCCATTGCATAGCACAGATCAGATAGCTGTGATTTTAGTTTGTTGATTTTTTTGAGGTGATACATGGCAATTAACCAAAGTGGTTTGACTTAAAAATTTCAGTATTTCATTAAAGTATATATATGTGAAGTCAGATTCCATATTTGGTACCAAAACAGAAATACTTTTCTTTTTTCTCCTTGAGGAAGGTGCAAAGGTTATTGGCAATTCCTAGAGGTTATGGCTCTTTAAAGAAGATAAGTAAATGGTGATCTCTGGGCAGTACTGTCCTATATAAAATAACAATGTATTGTATAATTTTATTTTAAGGCTGCCATGATCTTGTTTTCATAGGCCATGATTATGACTGTTCTTAAACTTGTTAATAAGTAGTTACAAGGCTTAGTAACAGACATCTTTTGTTTATAAGTGATACTCTGTTACTATCACCAGGCATATTAAATTGCTGAATCTTTTCTCTTGCAGGGTTGTGCCTCTTGGGTCTGTGCAAACGGTGAGTGGCTACACTTTCCAAGGCTTTATGTCACACACAAACAATTACCCTTGTGCTTACCTGAATGCTGCAGCAGCCATTGGAATGAAGACACAGGATGTGGACTTGTTCATAAAGAGACTTGACAAGTGTTTAAAGGCAGTAAGGAAAGAACAAAATAAAGAGAGTAATGTAGCCGGAGTTGACAATTACGACAGAACTGAAGATGTGGATATTGAAGAAATGGCTTTAAAACTAGATAATGTGCTCCTTGATAATGTGCTTCTTGACACATACCAGAATTCTTCATGACAGGTGAAAGGTTTCTTTTTGATAATTTGAAAGAAGTGATGAGGCTGCAGTATGAATAAGCAGTTTAAAGACAAGACCTGAGGTTTTTGAATTGAGAATTTTGTGCCGAATGTTTGGTGGAGGAATAGAATGTGATCTGAGCTAGCCACTGATGACTGTTATGTTTTTTTCTTCTTAGATGCCTCAGTCCTTATGATCCTTAACAGATGATACACAATTAACATTTTCCAAGTTGTTACAGTATTTGTCAGTTAACCCCTATGATTCAGGTGATTCTTCCTAACATGACAGTAAAATTTATTCTGATTCTTTTTGAAATGTATAAACTGCTTCCTTCTAACCATTCTCTACCCTTCACAGATTAGTTATGTTTCTGGTCACAGAGAATATAGAAAGATCTAATACTACTATTTACAAGATATTGAAGTGTGTAAGTCACGGTGTACCTGTGAAATGGACTTTGCCCAGAGAAGCAGAGTCAAGGCGTAAGCTTTAGTTTTCACTCGGTAGCAATGTTTTTCCACTGGGGATGATTTGCTTATGTCTAAGCAACACCTGGGGACATTTTTGGTTGTCACAGCTTGATGAGTGCAGTTGACATCTGGGGGTCGAGGCCAGGGGTATACCATCAACATCATAGTGCAGACAAGACCGCTTCCCCAAACAAAGAATTATCCAGCCCCGAATCTCAGTAATACTGAGGTCGAGAAAGCCTACTCAAAAGTAAAGGAACTCCACAAGTAAAGAAGTTTGCCATAGCAACTTAATTATTCAGCAGTGCTTCAAAGAAGAAAGCTCTATAAATGTTACCAAATTATACAGTGTTAGACTCCTTTTTTTAAAAAGTGTATTTATTTATTTTGAGAGAGAGAGAAAGCATGAGTAGAGGAGGGGCAGAGAGAGGGAGAGAGAATCCCAAGTTGGCTCTGAGCTGTCAATGCAAAGCCCAACAGGGGCTTGAACCCACAAACTGAGATGATGATCTGAGCCAAGGTCAAGAGCCAGACGCTTAAGTGACTGAGCCACCCGGGCGCCCGTACAGGGTGAGACTCTTAGGCAATAACCGGGGTTGCCAGTTGTGAACATGGGGTTATATGGCACTTGTGCGCCTCTCCGTTTGGGCAGCTGAAACTATTCCACTGTTTTTGTTTTAAGCAGTCTTTGTGTATTGGTTATTTTGTCCCGGTGTTGTGCACAGCCATTGTCAGGAGTAGGTAACCGGGTATCTTTGGACATATTTTTGCTGGGGTGATGAAAATTACGTAGGAGGATAAACAGGTGCGCTCTCCCCTCCCTGCCCACATGCTCACTTTCCGAGTCTGATATTCCAGACTTACTGGCTATAACAGTTACTCGTGTTGCTTAATTTTAAGAACTATGGTCTCGAGGCCTGAGGGATTAGTGAAGCTTCTGCGGACACCACAGTGGCGCGGCCGTGTTTCTCAGGACCTGCCCAGTGGAGTATCCCTGGGAGGTGCTCTCGGGGATAAGTGTTCCAGGGGCAGGTGGTCAGGGGGCCTTTGCACACCTGCCTGTCGGCGTATTAAAGGCTCAGAGACTTGTTCAGAAACTGGCTTGAATGTGACCTTATCCAAAGGCGGAGCCCTTATTTCCAGTCAGATGCTTACTGACCTTCCCCTGAACATGCTGTTGAAAACACTGCAGTCGAGGATGCTGCCTTTGTTTCTGGGTTGTCTTTTTCTCTGTTGATCTGGTAGAGTGTAAACTGGTAAACACGGGCTCAGATGGATAGCACTCCCATCAGTGTGTACGTGACACTACTACGACACTCACTTCACAGCCTTGGAAGTACTTAATAATTATAAATATTGTAAAGGTTACTTGTAAATTATTGTATCTTTGGGCTTCCAATATTTTAGCTATAGCTCCGATAATACATTTCAGAGGAGTAAGTCCCAGACTAAAAGGTTGTGTGAGGGTTTTCTGGGGTGATTTGGGCCTGAATTGTAGAACCAGTAAAGCTGAAGGGCCCCGGCAGAGCCTCTGGGGTCCACAAGAGGAGGGGAGATGTTGCAATCTACGTGGGGCAGCGTGGCTTACTGTACACATGAGCCAAGGTCGTTGTAGAAAACGAGGGATCTGTATTGTGTGCTCATCATTTAGCCTGAGAAGGCCAGAGCCGAGAGACCAGCAAATGTTTTCTCGTCTGCAGTGGATCAGCACTTCTTGGGCCTCAGCTGCTGAATAGATAATAATTCTAATTGAAGATAAATTACATGAACCCACATGTGAATGATAGATGTGTTGTAACATTTCACTCCTGGTGCGTAAAATCAGCTGTAGTTTTAATTATCAGTTCTATTCTTTTCAGAGGTTTTGGAATAACAGTTCTATTCCTGCTGGTTTAACTCTGACCTTGAGGTCCTGGAATTCACAAGAGTTTTTGAAGGGGTGTCATGGGTTTCCTTCACGCCCAGCTGAGCATCATTTTTACTCACTGTAGCCCATTTCCACATGTAAGTGTAAAAAAGTATATACGTATAATTATTTATTTTAAATTGCTAGTACCGTTTGGTAAGCCTCATAATTGGCCTCAGTTACCCTTGAACTGTGGCAGAGGGGCCGTCGGCTGATACATTTTCTAATCATGACCAAGATGACCTGTCTTTATGATCCAGCTGCCCTTATTAAGGCTCTCAGGTAGAGTTTTGGAGTTTGGTTCTTAAAGTCACTGGACTGTGGTGGTCTTCCCAGGAAAGAAAATTGAATAACACAAAATATTCTTGAGGTCACTACACAATGTGTTACTTATACGCACAGCAGGGAAAGGTATTTTAAAATTCAGCTCTCAATTTGGTTCTTATATCCTCTGTTGATGAATTCTCGCTCTATCAGGAAATGATATGTGATACCAGACTTAGGAACTAGGTGTTCAACTATAAATCTTTCTATTTAGCTTTTTGTATTAGTTGAATGAAGTTATAGAATGTGAATTATTGAATACAGTTCTGTTCAGCCAATAGGCACTTGGTATACACAATGGTAAATTTAAATATAAATTAAGTTTTTTCTGGTATTTCTCCCCAGCACCCCATAACAGCTGTCACTGAGGCCTAAGCTCTTGGATGTGATTTTATTTTTAGACTATATACCTATGATAGATGTGAGTAAAACTTAAATAAAGGCAAATGTTTTTAACCAGCAGTCTTACTTTAATCTTGTATCAGTAGCTCATCATGAGAGTCAAATTCTTGTGTTCTTTCATAGAGGAAAATAGCCAATGTTTGACAGTAACAACAGCAAACTCTGATGAGTATCATTCATACTATGCTTGGGTTTTCTCTTCCCATTTGCTAATTTCTCCCAAGCCCTTCAGTGGTTTTGTTATGTTTTTGCATTCATGAAGCCGACTTTATTTTGCAGCTAAAAAATAAACCAGTTTGTATACACAGAAGTCCGGTCATTTCAGAAGTTTGACACCCTCTGAATAATTTGATAAAAACCATGAATATGGCATTAGCAGTTAAACATTCCTGTAGACAACTTTTCCTTGTGTGTCACATTGTGTTGATTATACATCTCTTGAGGCCACCGTTGGTGTACAGGTCTGAGACGTGCCCACTGTGTCCTCTGGTGCCTTTCTTCTCGCTTTCCTGCTCCTTGGAGCCATATGGTGTGTAGACACATAAGGTGATGAGCTCAGGGCTACTGAGTATATCCTTATAATATCCCACCTAATATTCAGTTCAGTCTAAGGCCTTGGGCAAAATCTGGAAATGTTAATGCTATCTTGTTTTTATCAAGTGGTGTCAACTTGAACTTTTAGAGAAATGTGAAGAAAAGCTGTGTTTAACTGTGTAAGTGTGAGGGGATTTTACCTGCTGGAAGTGAAGCTGATGTCAGCCTGCTACCCTGTACGTTTTACCAAGAGAAAAAGATGTTTTAAAAAATATTTTTGGTGTAGACTGTTTAAAAATAAAAATGAATTATATAATTTATTACATGAAATAAATTTTTAATAAGTCATTGACAGTGCATTATTTCACCTAATCATTGCTGCAGATAAAATTTGAATGTACACATAACTGATACCAAATGACTTGCTCATTTATTTTTGATTGGTTCATCAGTATCAGCAAAAAAAGTCATACTTACAATGAGAATCATGGGGGTGGGGGCTAGGTTGTTTTTTTTTTTTTTTAAAGAGGAAGGAGATGACATTCCAGCCACCTTTTGCAAAGGATTTATTGCCTGTAGAAAGCTAGATGCATAGAAGTACTGAGTCTTTTCTAAAAGAAACACTTTTATTTGAAAATAAATAAAATAGTATTACTGCCTTCTTCAGATTTCATTTTTATTTTATTAAAAAAAATTTTTTTAATGTTTATTTTGAGAGAGAGACAGAGCACAAGCAGGCAAGGAGCGGAGAGAGAGATACAGAATCCGAAGCAGGCTCCAGGCTCTGAGCTGTCTGCACACAGCCCAATGTGGGACCCAGACCCACTAACTGGGGGATATCATGACCTGAGCCAAAGTCAGACACTCAACCAGCTGAGCCACCCAGGTGCCCCAGATTTCATTTTTAAATTGTGATGTTTGAATTATGCAGGTACTTCTCATTTGATTTGGAGCTGGATCTCTGCATGGGTGCTTCTTGATCATGCGAGCTCACATATTTAATTTCTGAATATCAGTCCTGTCACATGTGAAATGGGTACAGCCTTACAGGATTGAGGATTAAATAAGACAGCAATATAGGTAAAGATTTAACTCAGTGCCTGAAATAGCACTTTCCATTAATAACTGCTGCAATGCTTGGCATAAAGTCCGTTCTGTACTAGATTTAAATTAAAATATATTTGTTTTCTAGTGAATGTATTAGAACTTTTTTTGAGGGAAGAGTCATCAATAAATTTCGTCCATTCTCCAGTATAAATTAAAAAGTATGTAGTTGATTTTTAGATGACCATCTTTTTTTATTTTCAGAGTTTTTCTATTTTGGTTTCTCTGAATTTCTTTTTGTTTTGCATTTATACTTGGGAATTATTTTTAAGAACCGTATTTAAAATGCTTGTACTATTTTATGCACCTGAACTGGGATCACAGCTCAGGAGAGATGTCACAGTAACAATTCATGCCACAGTGACTTCCACATCAGTTGTATTATCTAAAGTCTTTTGGAATAGCCAGCAGCCCCACAACACAGCAGTTCAGATATTTAGCCCTATTCTTAGATGACTTTTCCACGTTCAGCAGAATGACCGATGAAGGCTCCCAAGTTTACATCTTTAGTAGACCTCTTTCCTCAACTCCACATGCCTATGAAACTGCCTAATCATCTCTTGGATATCTGTTAGACATTCATCTTCCTCGTGTCAAGGTGATTCCCTTGATCTTTCCCCCCCCAAAACCTGTTCCACTCACAGCCTTCTCCTCAGTTGAATACACTTCTGCTCTTTCAAGTTCTCAGGCCAAAAAAACTTCTTTCTCACATCCTAGATCTCATCCATCAAGAAGTCATACGGATCAACCTTAAAAAGTTATCCACAATGGAACTGCTGCTCCCCTCCTCCCCGCTACCAGCTGCATCTGAACCATCCATATCTCTTGTCTGGATTAGTGCAGTATTCGCCTTCCTCCCCGCCCTCCTCAGAAGCCTCCCTGCTTTCTACCCACTTTGTAGTCCATTGTGAATACCACATCCAAGGTGATCCTTTTAAGACATGCATCCTATCAGCTATCTGCTGGACTCCTGATCCCATATGACTGAGTATAAGCCAGAGTCCCTGCTGTCCCCAAAGATTCAACAGCATGTGGCCATTCCACCCCTCCTTCCGTTATCTGACTCATTTCTTCCTACTCTTCACCTTTGCCTCCTTCGCCCCAACCAAACCGGCCATCTTGCTTTTCCTCAAACACTGCAGGCACCCTCTGCCTTAGAGCCTTGGCCCCATCTACTCCCCCTGCCTGGGAGCACCTCAGCCCAGACGGTTGGCTCAAGGCCTCACCTCCTTCATTTTTTCCATCACAATTTTCCTTTTCAGTGATGTCTACTCGGACTATCCTTTTTAATACTATAGTTCTCTCTCCGACTTTACTAGTGTCTAAAGATTGTCTTAACATTGAGAGTGAAGCCTCAATTGTGCTGTGTGTAGGACCATCTCCAGGGGTTCTTGTTAAAATGCAGATTTGAAATCAGTAGGTCAGGAGTGAGGCCAGTGTTTCTAGTAAACTCCTAGGCGATACTGTTGGGGCAAGAGTCCAGCACACTCGGTAGTTTACGTATTTATTGTGTCCTGCTGTTTGTCTCTCATCCTCTGGCTAGAACATCAGCTCCGCTAGAGCACCATCTTTGTTTTGTCCACTCATGTATCCCAAGCACCTAAAAAGTACCTGGAGCATGACAGACACTCAAATATTTGTCATAGGAATGATTCAGTAGGCACTTCTAAATCTTCATATAACCATAGATGCAGTCCCATCAGGTCTGATTGGAACTCTTCTGTGGTTTTCCACGACTGCTCAGACCTTCTTCAAAAAAGGGCTTCCTACCCAGCTGCCGGGAGTGTGCTTAGCTGACAGCCTCCCTGCTGTGAGCTCCTTCAAGATTAAGCTCAAACCTCATGGCTGAGCCAAAGTCACACCCTTTGGGCAAATTCTGAGCAAGGCAGTGGTACAAGGGCCCAGCTTTTCATCTCATGTTAGATTCCTCTAAGAGGCTGTCTTTGCTGCAGAGTCTCCCACAGAGCTGGCTGAATTTTATGGGTCTGCATTGCAGTCTGATGGCTCACCCTGCCCCTGCCTGCTTCCCCCCTGCCTTTGACAGGTATTCCTTCCCATAAGCCTTTTGTACTCTTAAGCAGGAAAGGTTGGTACTTGTCTCAGCCTCTGCTTCCCAGAAAATCTGACTAAGACACCCGTGGCCTATAGGGGGTGCTATACTCCCTTGCCTACCTTTCCAGTCGGCTTCATCTCCCACCCCTCTTCTCCCTTGCTCTAAATAGACCAAACCCTGAGGGCACCCACCTACTACCATGTAAGTAATAACCAATCCATAGTAGAATTCCTCGTTAGCCTAATTAATCTTTCATTTGTTGGCCATCACGGATTCTTCTATTATTTTAATCTGGCATCCTTTGTTAGCTGTTTCATAATTTAAAATACTAATTAATGTTTTTGAGCATGCGGCAAGACTTAATAATTTAGCTCAACTTTTTTTTTTTTTTTANNNNATAGAGACCAAAGAAACAATTGAACAGATCAATGAAACCAAGAGTTGGTTTTTTGAAAAAGTAAACAAAATTGACAAACCTCTAGCCAGACTTATCAAAAAGAAAAGAGAGAGCACCCAAATAGACAAAATTATGAATGAAAATGGACTTATTACAACCAACCCCTCAGAAATACAAGCAATTATCAGGGAATACTATGAAAAATTATATGCCAACAAGTTGGACAACTTAGAAGAAATGGACAAATTCCTAAACACACACTCACTACCAAAATTCACACGGGAAGAAATAGAAAACCTGAACAGACCCATAACGAGTGAAGAAATTGAATCAGTGATCAAAAATCTCCCAACAAATAAGAGCCCTGGACCTGATGGCTTCCCTGGGGAATTCTACCAGACATTTAAAACAGAATTAATCCCAATTTAGCTCAACTTTGATAAGTGGTCCATATTCTGTGAGAGCTGGGAATCATCCAATGACCAACCTCCAGGAAGAGTTTTGCTCAAGGCACAAAGTGACCATGAAGTAATTAAGACGCAGACTTCACCCCGGGCTGAGGGGCCTCGCACAAGTCACGTTTGACTGTCTGTAAAATAGAGACAACAAGATCTAAAAGGGTTAATACAGATCCTATTTAATCACATGTGTGAAGTTCCTAGCAGAGAGCCTGATTGATATATGGCAAGGGCTCTGATAGTAGCTATTTTTACATGGCGGTTAGCAAAACCTGGAAGGTATCCTCAATAAAGTAATACCAGAAACCGTCTTTTTAATATACAGCTGTGCTCATCGGCCTGATCTTTATTAAATCCTTTTAGGTCAGATGGAAAAAAGAACATTGAGACTGGAACTGTATTCAGAGTTCTTGGTTCAAGTGGCCTTTTCCCTCATGGCCCGCTGCCTCCCTCCATGTCCCTTGGCCCTTCCTGACTTGCCACTGTTGATTCATTGCTCTGTCTTACGTCTATTTTCTCCTGTTAAAATGCAGATACACCAAGAAATCAGATAACTGCTATTTATCCTTATCAGCTAGTGGCATCTTAGTGTAGATGAGTTTATCACGGTCCCTAGGAGCGGGTTATTTCAAACAAAAACAAAAAAAATCCTTTTCATTGTAGAAAATTTCAAGCATATGCAAAAGCAAAAAGAACCTTATAATGAAACCTCCTATCCATTGCTCAGCTTCGACACTAACTCAAGTCGTTTGGTCCCCTACACCACCCTATTCTAAATTAAATCTCAGGCATCGGTTCACAGATAGCTCATTTCAATAGGTATCTCCAAAGCAAAGGACTCATTTTTTTTAAAGTCACAATACCATTACCACACTTAAAAAATTTAATGTGAATACCTTCATATCAAATATGCTGTCAGTGTCCATTTTTCTAATTACCTTTATTTTTTTTTTTTAAATGGTTGAGTCAGGATGCATGTAAGTTCGTAGGGGCAGATTTTAGTGGAAAAGGGGGAAGAGGTGAGAAGTAACACGAGGAAATGTGAAAACTTGACCAGCACAGAAAGAGGAGAGGCAAAACACACGAGATGGTGTTTTTCTAACAACTTTTCCACAGACTTAATGACACTGGATTCATGGAGGGTATTCGTGCTCTGCATGGGCTCCTAAAGATGTTGCAGGACATTGGAGAAGTCACGATTTGATCTGCTCCTGGTTTTGCTGGTTAACCTAAGAAATGGACTTCAGTCCGGACTCATATACAATTTCAGTGCCAACCTCCTTCATATAACGCTGTGAATTAGAACCCCAAATTGCATTAGGTCTACAAGTCAGTGGGGGTGATCGTTCTAGCTATAGAGAGGGAACCTTTATTCTAAACAAATGTTTCGAAGGCTAATCGAGCCATTATGTTGGTTCCAGCCAGCCAGGCTTAATGAGCAGTGGAATCTAGAGCGCCATCTCAAAGCCAGTGTTCAGAAGAAAAGGGAGGCAGAGAGGCCCCCCGGGATTGATGAGAGCAGTGAGTGTGATTCTCTTGTGGCAAGAGTCAGCCTGATGCGTCTCCTGGATCGCATCAGAAAGACGAAGGAACTCTTAGGAAGTATTTGGAGTTTCTGACCAGATAAAAAGCCGAGAGAAAGCTATTCTGCACTCCCCCCTCCAAAAAATTTGGTCATAGGCAATAGATGGGTCCTTTACAACATAAATGCAGAAAGTACAGTGCGAAAGCTGTCAGGGGGCAAAACAAACAATCAAAACAAAGCAAAGCAAAACAAAGCCAAAACCCCTCCTTGGAGAAGTTAACTGGGAAATGTGTGATCCGAAGGTCCGGGAACACACTGGTCTAATGACCCCCCCCCGCAACCCCCTACAGCTTTCCGAAGTAAGAAGACAGGTTCTGAGAATGAGGATCCAAAGTCACACGGCTAATTAAAGTCAGAACTGAGGCTGAAGCCTCCAGTGGACCCACAACAGGACAGGGGCAGGTCTGAAGGAGGTGAAGAAACCCTTTGCAAGATAAAAAGTTGATCCAGAGAACATCTTCACAGCTTTTGGGTGAATTTTCGTTTCCCTGTAAAATACATCTGTTCCTTCGATTTCCCACACGTGCTGTTACCATGTCCAATTTATGCCCTATTTGCCATTGCCTGGTGACTCCAACTTTCTGGGGTGATTGTGGGTGTGAGGGAGGTTTTGGTGGTCGGGTGGAGCACTGTGACCCCTGTAACTTTTCTTGAAGGCCAGTAAAAAATATTCTTTAGTTTTAATCTACTGATTGTAAGGAAATGGACCTTTTAACATTAAGAAATAGTGCATTTTTGGTTTGCATTCGTGATCATGCTCTATTTCCCATTTATTCCCATCTATGTGCAATAAGAGTATTTTGGGTTGGTTTATAACTTGCTTTATGCTGTTCCTCGGGTAAAAAGGAAAAAAAGAAAAACTCGCAACCAACCAAACTGCTTATATAGCCATCCCCATGGAGCCCAGCACTTCCTAGGCATGAAATTGACTGACGCACACAAAGGCAGCAGGTGCGGGGCCACATGCCACTTGCCGCCTTTTTTTTAGTGTGTGTTTATAATCAGTAAATGGCTGTGGATGTTTAAATGGTTCCCTAATACTGATGGAGAGCGGATGCCATTATAACTTGAACTTGTATTGCCACGCAGATGGTGGAAATAAACATCCAATTCTGCACACAGTTTTGTTTGTCTCTCACTTTTAAAAGATCGGCTGAGTGTCAGGCGCGCACAGTGCCAGCAGGGAGATTCGGGCGGGGGGCATAGGAGAGCAGAGCTACTGTCAGGTCCCAGCCTGGCTTTTGTGCTCAGAGCCAATGGGACAGCAGGTTTCCTGCAAGTGGGAAGGGGCTCACCACAGCCACGGACCCCACCCCGGATTACCAGGCAGCAGCAGCTCCAAATATCCCTCCGGACTCAAGATGTGGCTCGTGCCCTCCCTCCTAAATCACAAAACTATTCGGACCTAACCATACCTTCTGAGACTCCTGCTGCAGTGTCTTCTCCGCCTTTCTTTCCCTCAGATACCTTGAAAAATGGGGTCGATTCAGCACAGTGGCGATGGCACCAGACTCGGTTTCACCCTCCTCGCCTCCACTGCTTGTACCTCGGGTTGCCTCCTTTCTAGGGGGTCATTGCCTACTTCCTACATTTTCTTCCTTTTGCTCCGCACATTGGAGGACCTTGGTAAACATTTGGTGAACAAATGATCAATGAACTCGCTAAACACTATAGACATAACCAATTGGGTTTAAGGTTTGCCTGTTCTAGAAATATTTGTTTTAACAAGTTTGGAATAAAGATAGAAGCGAAGTTCTTGAAATTTTACAAACCAGCATGCAGAAAGAACAGGGCATGTTTGGGGGCAGGGATGTCTTCCTAGCATCTTATGAGCCCCTGAGGAGGAAGCCCACTCCTTGGGAAGAAGGCCCGACCTGACAAGCCCCCCAGCCCCACTCCCTGCCGCAACCCAACCCATTTCAGGGCAGAGGCTTAAGGGTGGATTCCACTGTGCAAGGCCAAAGAAACCACTACGTGAGCCAGGGGCCTAGGGTTTATGACAAAGGCCATTTCTAGCAGGTTTGGTCTGTTTTATTAATAAATTATGCAGAAGCAAAATAGAATTCCCCTCCACCCCCTTCCCCTCCGCTCACTGGCTTATTTCCCTCATACCAACCTCCTCTTTCTGAATCAAATAATGCGGTAATCCCTCTCGTTTCTATAGAGCGCTTTCCAGGTTGCAAAATGCTTTCATATACACGATCACGTTTTCCTCTTCGGACAGTCTTCGGGGCCGGGCAGCATGTGGCGATGATCCCGAGTTTGCCGTGAAGCCCAAGAGGCATTTGATGACCTAGATTTCTCATCTGGCCTCACTCCGAGGGGTAGGGCCTTTGAAACCTTAGCACGCGGGGCTGTGACTCAGGCCTCCGGAGGTTTCTTGGAAACTTTGGAACGAGGGTTTCAAACAGCATCCTGCTTTAGAACAGGGGCAGGCAAACTTTCTTGTCAAGAACCGGGTAGTAAATATTTTAGGCTTTGCAGGCCATACGGCCTCTGCCGCAATTACTCGAAAGCAGCCACAGACAATATGTAAATGATGGGCATGGCCGCGTTCCAGTAACACTTTATTTATGGACACTGGAATTTGAATTTCAGATAATTTTCATGAGTTGTGAAATGGTCGTCTTCTTTTGATTTTTTTTTTTTCCAGTCTTTTAAAAGTGTAAGAACTATTCTTAGCTCGTGAGCTGTACGAAAATAAGGAGGCCGGTCGGGGTTTGCTCTGGGCCGTGCTGTGCACATTTAGATAGAGCTGGTCCTGCCACTTATTAAGTGTGTGATCTGGGGCCGGCGGTCTAGATAAGCCTCAGTGTCCTCAACCACAAGATGGAAAAGGTGATGGCTTCTCCCTGGAAGAGCTGGAGGATGCAACGTAATGACCATGAAGTGCTTGGAACAATGCCTGTCATAAGTTTCCCCTTGGTACGTGACCCGATGCTACATCAGGGATGGCTTGTCCTCCCCACATATACATGTCTCTTCCAGACAACCTCAGCCTTTTCCGCACCTGGTGCCAATGAAAAATTGTGCACGGAAGAGAAATCCAGACATGCCCACAGGGCAGAAATCCTTTTTTTTAAAACCAAAGATACGCTCTTAAAAATCATCTCATCGGTGATAAGAAAGGCTCAAGCTAAATGAGCACAGGCTGCATGTTAGGTCTTCTGACCCGAAATCAGGATAAGGAATTTGTGTTTCCTGGCCTTAGTCTCCTTATCTCTGAAATGGGGGCAATTACACTAGTCTCCCCCTAATAGGAATGAGAAGATAGGAGAAGAGGTGTCCAGTGCATGCCCTGGTGCTGTGCATGGGGTCAGCACCCTTGCAGGGCCGGTGGACTCCCCGTTCTGTACCTCATCAGTGCCCACCTCCAAGCTCAGGTTCTGAGGAGACCAGGGTGGGTGTTGATGAGGCGGCAGCGGAGTAGTTGTCTATTAGCCAAATATGCACCTCTCGTTCCTGAGGGCTAAGAGGGTGTGAACTTTAGAAAGAGCGTTGCAATCCCATCACCCAAAGAATTCAGACCCAGGCCAGGAGACATTGTCTGCGGGGCTCTGGCACCACCGGGGAAGACTGGGATGGAGGCCAGAGGAAGACGCCTGGGAGCACGGAAAGCTGCTGAGGAGCTGAATCCAGGAAAAAGTCCTGAGTCTGTCTGCTCAGCATGTGGGCGGCTGGCCTAGATTTGCCCAAATCTGGCTCCCTGCTCTCCCCTTTCAGAAGCAGATGCTTGTGGCTTGGCACCTGTTTCTGGAATCCTCAGGAGACCAACCTCAGATGATTCTACGCTCTTGAGCCAAGAGGGTGCGGCTCCAGAGGTGAGAGCAGGCCTCTCAGGACCCAAGAGATGAGGTGGAGTGTCTGCCCTCTCGGGCCTGAAGTTCTCCTTTGTCAGCTGGAACGTCCCCACCTGCCCAGGCGACCACGGACGCTCCCATTGACCACGCGTAAGGTGACACTGTGCATCCTGTGGTGGTGGATGGTGAGAACCCTCGGTAACCAAGCAGATGAAGTCCTGGGGTGCAGTGCAAGGGGCGGAGGTCAGCTTCTGGCCACGCCCACCCCATCAGACAGCCCATCGTTGGTCAGTCACTTCTTCTGTGCCCAGGGCTTGCTCTGGCCGTGATTTGGGGACCCTCCTTATGGGAAGGAGGGGGTATGCCACAGAGCGAATAGTGGCTGCCTCTGCCTTGCCCATCCCTCTCTCCTGAGCCTGCCTCCTACCTTCTGACTCTGACTCAGACGGTAGTCATAGCCTGGTATCTGCAAATTAGAGGTCAACTGGCCTTCAGTTCCATGGAATTCCCTAGGGCAAGCCCACTGGAAAGGGCTACACCATTCATCTATCTGTCTAAGATTTGCTGAGCGCTGGCTAGAGGCTGCTAGTTTCTTTTCAATGTTTCCACCTCTCCCCTGGAACCCCAGCTTTAACTGGGAATAATGGCACAATTCCAGTGAATTCTATTTCCCAGCATGCTTTGGAGTTAGGTGAAGAAATGTAGAAAGGACAGGTCAATGAGAGGTAAGCTGAGTGATTGTATGAGACTTTTGGGACATTTCCTTAAAAGGGAAGCAATACAGATTCCTGTGCTTCCTTGATCCTAACACAGAATTCAGATGTGATGGCTGGAGCTCAAGCAACTATCTTGAACCACGAAGTGGACACACTAAGCCAGGTGGAGTAGGTAGTTAGGAGTTTGGGCCTCTGATGATGACAGCTTCACAAAACTTGCCCTGGGCTGTACACTTTCAGACATTCTTCATAAAAGGCAGATAAACTGCTACCTTTTAAAACTACTATTGTCATGGGGCACCTGAGGCACCCGGGTGGCTCAGTCATTTGAACGCCCGATTTCGGCTCAGGTCATGATTTCATGGCTTGTGAGTTTGAGCCCCGCGTCAGGCTCTGTCCTAACAGCTCAGAGCCTGGAGCCTGCTTCAGATTCTGTGTCTCCCTCTCTCTGCCCCTCCCCCGCTCACACTCTGTCTCTCTCTTTCTCAAAAATAAACACTAAAAAAATTTTTAAAATAACAAAACTACCATTGTCATGAATCCATGTGTTATACACAGCCAAACCTACTCTAAACTGATACAATTCCTGCTATACAGCACACACTCTTCGAGGTGGTGGTGACCCAACAGTGAGAATTGTACACACGGGGCATGCCCTGAACACTCACCCCCTAGTGGAGAAAGAGCTATAAATGAGGAAGCACACTAATTCCAGGAAATAATTGGTGCCAGGGAGTAAAGAGAACAAGGTAATACTGAGTGTGACATGGTTCTCAGTCTGTCACAGGTAGTAACCAATTTAATTTTCACGTCATTTCTGTGAAGTAGGGACATTATTACCCCCATTTTACAGATGGGGAAAACAGAGGCACAGAAAGATAAAGCTGCCTGTGAAAGGCACACAGCCAGTGAATGGATGAAGCAGCATGTGAATCCTGACTCTCGTCTCTCGAGCCCACACCCTAGCAGTGCACCCGGCTGTCTCCTCACAAACTAGAGCGAGAAAGTGTACCTGCCACTCAGCTGGTACTGGGCCCTCAGATTCCCATCCAGTGGTCTCAATGTCAATGTTGTCCCTCCTTGGGCATGGCCTTTTCAGCATGGCAGTTCTGGGGCCTGAGGCTTCTTAAGTGATGCCTGCCCCACCCCCAACCTGCAGAGCCAGCAGCCAGAAAGTACCAGGTGGAATCTGCATGACCTTTCTGATCTGAGTTAGTGGTCTCTCTTCCATTGTATTTTATTGAGTCACAAATGCTGGCCCAGATTCAGGGGGAGGGGACACACACCTGCATCTTTCTCTGTAGGAGGGTCAAAGAATCTGTGGACATGTTCTAAACCAGCACCCATATCAATAAGGCATGCACTTAGTAATAGTCAGGGGCCTCTGGAAAGCACGCAGAGTGTGGATGTGATGGCTGGAACTCAAGCAATCAACGTGGACCACGGAGGCTCCACAGAGAGACACCAGGAGCAAAGAGCACAGCACAGAGAATAGGGGCCATATGTAGTCAGTCTTTCCAGACCCAAGCTAACATGGATGGGAGGCAGCAGAGGCCTTTGTGCTGTCCTGGGCATCAATTCCAGTGCTCAGAGTTAGCTGGGTCCCATCCCTGACCATGATGGGCCTGCGAGCTGCCAACCATTGCACCAGCTGACCTTCTAAGAACTGAGGGGCTGTGCCCTGTGCAGATGTGCCTGGGCTCATGGGGCGTCTGCACTGGGGCAGAGAGGCTATGAGGCCTACCTCCTCCAGGTAGGCAAGGTCACTCACAGATGAGCTGGCGGGAGCATCACTGACTGCTTCCAAACACCGACATCTTGGAAGAAGTGGTTTTGAGATCAACCTCCCCTTATAGGAACTAGCCCCACACCCAGGAGAACCTTCTAAGGAGAGTCCCTGGAGGGCCCCCACAGCTGTAAAATTGCCCAAGGTTTAGGGAGTATGAACCAGTGCAGGAGAAGCTTGGAGACTTGCTCCAAACATTTTCCAAGCCCTCCAGCCCCATCACCCCACCTCCCACATACCACCTAGGCAACTATGGGCTATTGGCTCCAAGAATATCACTGCGTGGTTCATGGAACAGCAAAGGTAGGAATTGTTGCTATTTCCCAAGGTCCTAGGCTTTTTGTATATTATTGTATGTATCTGGTTTAATCTTTGCAGCAATCCTGCAAGAGAAATCATTATTCCTCCTCTAGAGAGGGGGATATTGAACTTCAGAAAGACTAAGTCATGTGCCTAAGGATACAAGGCAAGTGGCAAGGACTGACTGAAAGCCAAACCTGCCTGGCCTTGAATCTCACTATCTTCCCTCTGCCCTGTCCTAACCCCCACCCCTTGAGGAGGTGGAGGAAGTTGAACTTGGACAAGCTTTGTGATCCTTGAGTGATAGCAGATCTGTGTCGGCAGCTGCCACAGTCAGCCAGGTTCAAGGGCAAATCCTAGGGGAGGGAAACATTCTCAATGCTTCCTAGGTCCTGGGAGTTGGGCTGGGGGCTCCCAGGCATTCCACTCAGATACGGCCCAGACCATCTGCAGCTTGGGACAGCTGGGCTTGGCATAGCTGGGAAGATGTATAGAGCTTTTTCCCAGGAAATGTGTTTTATTGGGGAGAGGGGGAGACGGGGAGGAGTCTGGAACTAAAGCAATGATTTGAGTTTCATTGAGAAGACTTCTGTTCCTGCCTCTCATCTTTGGACTGAGCACTGTCTTTTTATACATTGAACGAACAGTCTGTCTTCAATAGGTTCTTCGGAAACCCCACCCCAAAGACACCTTGGCTATGACCTTAGAAAGCAGAGGCGGGGAAAAGGCTCTCTGCCCCAGCACTCTCCTTTCCTGGGAATGAGAAGCGTGAGCAGAGATTGGTGCCTCAGCTTGGCTTTTGTTCCTTTACACAGCCACACTCTATTAACATCATCCCAGACCCGGAACCTGTGAAAATCTAAAGTTAAAAAAAAATCTGACTTGACTTGAACAACGTAGGGCTTCTTTTAGTCTTCATTTATTCCACTTTGTGTGAACATTCATCCATTTTTGCTCCAGAGATAACCGTATGTTTGTGTACAAGATTTTACCCCATATGAACTGTGTCCCACAGTACTCTTTAACATTTATTTTTTCTTCACCTAAGACGGCAGAATCCATGACTTATTATACACGTGGTACAATTAGCCACAGATGAAACCAGAAGTAGTCCTGAGAGTCACAGGTCCAGGGCAAAAGACCAAAAGGGACCGTTTTGGTATGAGCGAGGCGGGTCTCTCAAAGGTGGTCGTTGTAGTCAGAGGATGATGGAATCAAGTTCTAGAAAGTAGGCGTGTAGCCCCTGGTGTCTGGCTTTCCTTATTTCTGCTCCCATGGCTTCTATGGGTGCACAAGCAAGCAGCTTGGACCTCGGCCTCATCTTTCTTCTTTTACACCTCGGCCTGGGCATTCACTTCTTCCTCCACTGGGCTCTCACGATTTCCAAGAAGATGGCGCTAAGGTGGAGAGGGCCGTCGAATCTTTCTTTAAACCCCCAAATTCTGAACATGGAAAACATCAGGTCTCAAGAGTATCAGAATCAGGCAGAAAAGGAGTCTGATTCGCTAGGCTTCCATAAAGGCGGGGCCAATCAGTGATAAAGAATTAGGGGTCTCCATCAGAAAAATGGCTCAACATTATTCTTCTGACCCTTCTCTCCTCTCATTGTCTTCCTTCATCTTTTCTTCCTCTTTTCACCACCCCCACCTTTAAAAAATATCACGTTCTTTCTCTCCTCTTTCTACTTTTCTATCTTCTTAGTTCTTTGGCTCTTTCTTCCTTCTATGCACACACCAGCACCCACCCACCCACCTATCAGGTCCGTGCTCTGGGCCAGGCCCGTGGTTGGCCGTGCAGGTGACGATGACTGGGTGGGCATGGGCCTGACTTCAGCCAGGAAGCAAAGATGGCGGTGATACGGGAGGAGTATCTCCCCCAGTCTGCGGGGGTGAAGGACAGAGATCATGTGTGAGGCGCACACAGGTACTTTGTATCTTCACAATCCTTCCACCCAAAGTCACCATAAATTAACATGCTCGTATGTTACCTTACCCCACCTCCACACCATTCCCCTGGCCTTCCCTTCTGTCAGGGACCTGCGCCCAACCCCCCTCTTCTGTAGACCGTTGTCAGGGCCTTGGGGAAGGCTTCCTGACAGCGGGGGCGTCTAAGTGGAGAGTCAGAGGCTTTCATTAACTGGGATGTCCTAGCAAAGTGCCGCACAGTAGGCTTAAGCAACAGAAATGTGTTGTCTCACGGCTCTGGAAGCTGGAAGTCCAAGATCAAGGTGTCGATTGGTACCTTCTGAGGCTGTGAGGGAGAATCTGTTCCATGCCCATCTCCCGGCTTCTAGTGGTTTGCTGGGAACTCTTGGTCTTCCTTGGCTTCTGATACATCGTCCTGATCTCTGTCTTCGTCTTTATGCCTCCTCAAGGCATTTCCCTTATGTGTGTCTGTGCCCAAATCTCTTTGTTATAAGCACACCAGTCATACTGGATATGACCTCATCTGAACTAATTACAGCTGCAATGACACTCTTTCCAAATAAGGTTAGTCACCTTCTGAAATACTGGGGATGAGGACTTCAAACATATGAATTTTAGAGGGACACATTTCAACACATAACATTAAGTCTTTCCTTGTGGCTGATGCTTCTGTGGAAGTGACTTCTGTCCCTGCCACCATCTTAGCCTGGGCCCATGGCTCCTGAAAAGACTGATGGAGAATGAGGTAGGAAGCAGAAAAGCAGTCTGATTCCCTAGGCTTCCATAAAGGTGGGGCCGATCAGTGATACTGGAGGCATTTAAACAGGCTTTTTATAAACTACTAATCAGATAAAAACATTTTAACATAAAATTAAAAATCCTCTCCCATAATCCTGTCATATCATAAAAAGCTTTTAAAACTGAGTTCAGAAAAAGTGACAAAGAATGGACAGGTCAGTATAGCATACTGGATAAGGACATGGGTTTGAATACCAGCCCTGCCATTGTGCTGTGTGACCTTGGAGAAATTACCCACCCTCTCTGTGCTTCAGCTTCCTTGTCTGCATGACAAGGTTTAATAGCTGTACCTTCTTCATTGAGTTTTTGAAAGAATCACTTGCGAGCCTGTGAGGAAAGCCCCTGGGACCAACCTCTAACACATCGTAGTTTCTTCAGCAGATGCAGCTGTTATTCTAGAAAATGTGAGCATGTATGGAAGCCCAGAGCAGACCACGATCACACTTAGTTTCCTTGTAGCTTCTTCAGAGAGGCTTACCTTTAAAAAATTGTTCAGGGAATCAGCAAACTGATTCTCAAGAACAGGGAGATGGTGAAAGCATATGGAGCTACTTTCGAGCCGTTCCCAAGGCTCAGCTAAATTGTACCCCAGGACATTGAAAAACTTGCTGATGTGGCCAGAGAGCTGCTGTCAGAGTCCTATGAGGAATCAAAAGATAGCGGAGTCGTGAGAGAGAGCCAGAGATGGAAAGGGTTTTCCTAGTTCTTTTTGTAAGGAGGAAAGGATATATTGTAGAAACCCCACGCTTGTGTGATAACGAACCCTTATAAAAATATTCGACGGTTTGGGCATAACTGAATTGAGAGAAAGAAGTGACCTCAGGGGTTCACTGCAAACAAGGCATGCCAGATCCATTTGAACGTTTTTGGGGATGGGGTTAATATGGATCTGGGAAATGCTGAAGATTGGTAGAACTTGATCTTGTAAGATGTTTTTCAGAGACACTAACAGCAGCTTTTTGGACAGGAAGGAGAAATGTGGTCTGGCGATGTAGCACAGAGAGGTCGATTCATGTTTGGTTGTAGCCAAAGAATGTTGAATAATGACCAGTTTGACAGAAAGGCCTTAAGGGCTGAGGCTTGGATGCAAATATCTCTCCATTGCATATTAGAAATAGATACCATGCTTTTTAAAAACAC
>NW_027532163.1:4462051-4662941 GCF_008692635.1 Crocuta crocuta
CCCCCCCCCCCCCCCACTGAGCACTGTTTTAAAGTTAGTTTGTAGAATCATGTTAAAATAGTAACAACAAGGAGAATAATTTTGCTCTTGCATTCTTTTTTCTTAAAATTTCCCTCCCTGGTGAAATGTTTCATTAAAATTCAGTTTGGTAATAATTTCACGTTTCATATAAACTGAAGTCCCTGCAGCAACTTGCCGCTGAAAAAAGCTAGTCAATAAGCATTTTTTGCTCTTGTTCTTTGGAGAAAAAAAATTGCTTGATACCAACTATGTGCCAGGCACAGCGCTAGGCACAAGACAATCACGGGATCATAAAATCAGAAGGAACCTGGAGTTTCCAGAGTCAGTGGAAAAGGCCTTCCCCTGGTAACTTGGAGTTACAGAAGCATTTTAATGACAGCTCATGCTATACAGCCGTCCTCAGAAAGGTTTGCAAGCTTCCTTACCCTTTGTGCTGGGGTTTTACTTTTGAAATAAATGCTGATCTCATGGGAAAGGCCATAAAACCAAAATTGCAGTCCAGGTTTTTTCCATTTTTTGGTTTTTTTTAAAGCAAGAAGAATGTTCAGAAAAGAAATCCTGATTACATTTGGCCAACTCGCGAAAGCAAGCAGACAACTCCGACCTCTCTCCCGCCTCCTCCCCCACTCGCGTCCCCACCGCCCAACAATTAAAAATCCACACAGCCCCCAGACATGGAGTCAGGCTCCTGCCCTGCCTTAGCGAGCCCCTTTCCTGGCCCCTGCTGTGGTATGCTGTGGTGGGACCAGCTGTGCACGCCGTTCCCCGAATATCACAGGGACATTTGTGCCTGTAAGTGGAGTGGAACAGAACGTGGATCATCGCTGTGACGAGCCAGGAGCCCACGTCCCTGAGTTTCGCACTGCAGCTGCTTTTCCTCACTTCATGGACCGTACAGCCTGTTTTCTAAAAACGACAGGCCAAATTTAAAAAGAGAAGGAGGGGTCTCCTGTTGTAGCCTAGCCCATCCCCCACGCCTCCCTTGCACCTTCTAGAAGACATGGCAGTTCTCACAATCAGGGGTGAGCTGGAATCACGTAATCCAAATGGGAGTGTGGAGTCAAAGTTGGGGTTGCCCTGAGCTGCCTGGAGTTTGGGGGCTTGGGGTCACACGCTTTTGTGCAAGTGGCTAAAAGGACTTTCCATCAATAGGAACTGTCTCCCACACGATCTGGTGCGGTGGCTGCCCTTTAGGGGTGCCTGGGGAACCCCTCCAGATCAAGTGACCCACAATTCTTCACCCTCTCAGAATCTTCCCAGGTGTCTCTGAACCACTGAGGTGGCAAGAGCTTAGGGTTCACCACTGGAGAGACCCAAGTTTGCAACTTGATTTTCCTGCTACCTTTTTATTTATTTATTTTTTAAAATTAATTAAAAAAATTTTTTTTACATTTATTTATTTTTGAGAGACAGAGTGAGACAGAGTGTGAGCAGGAAAGGGGCAGAGAGAGGAAACACAGAATCTGAAGGGGCCTCCAGGCTCTGAGCAAGCAGTCGGTATAGAGCCTGACGCGGGGCTCGAGCCCATGAATTGTGAGATCATGACCTGAGCTGAAGTCAGATGCTCAACTGAATGAGCCACCCAGGCGCCCTTATTAATTTTTTTAAGTTTACATCCAAGTTAGTTAGCATCTAGTGCAACAATGATTTCAAGAGTAGACTCCTTAATGCCCCTCACACATTTAGCCCATCCCCCCTTCAGTAACCCTGTTTGTTTTCCATATTTAAGAGACCTGTATGTTTTTGTCCCCCTCCCTGTTTTTATATTAACTTTTGTTTCCTTCCCTTATGTTCATCTGTTTTGTAACTTGAAGTCCTCATAGGAGTGAAGTCATATGATATTTGACTTTCTCTAATTTCACTTAGTGATATCCTTTAGTTCCATCCCTGTAGTTGCAAATGGCAAGATTTCATTCTTTTTGATTGCTAAATACTCCTCCATTGGATATATAAACCACATCTTCTTTATCCATTCATCCATCGATGGACATCTGGGCTCTTTCCAAACGTTGGCTATTGTTGATAGTGCTGCTATAAACATTGGGGTGCATGTGTCCCTTTGAAACAGCACACCTGTATCCCTTGGATAAATACCTAGTAGTGCAATTGCTGCATCATAGAGTAGTTCTATTTTTAATTTTTTGAGGAACCTCCATACTGTTTTCCAGAGCGGTTGCACCAGTTTGCATTCCCAGCAGCAGGGCAAAAGATCCCATTTCTCCGCATCCTCGCCAGCATCTGTTTTGCCTAACTTGTTGATTTTAGCCATTTTGACAGGTGTGCTCCTGGTACGTTTTGATGGGGTCCTTGAGAAAGTCCCTTAAGTTCTTGGACCTGGTTTCTCAGCCATACAATGGGGGATGACAGTAACTACCTTTCAAGGCTGGGAGGACCCAAGGACAGAATACATTAGTGTTTGACTCACACTAAGGGTTCAATAAACAGTTGCTGCTCATATTCCTAACAGGGTTTTTAATCGTTGCCAGATGCTTATGGATGTCTAGCTCGCTGTCTCACAGAAGCCTCCTCCGTGTTCCGAGACCTGTGTTCGGACGTACCGGAACCAGCTTCCCTCCCTTCTCCTCTCTGCGCACCAGGGTTCGGGCTTCAGGCTCAGCCTCCGCTGGAACCTCTCTGCTCACTCCCCATTCATACTCTCACTTTCAGGGCGAGAGAAAGCACGAAAACCGCTCCTAGGGCATAATTGGCCCTCATAGTGTCACATGTCCATTCTTGACCAATCACTCAATCAGTGCGACTGTGGGGATCTGATTGGTTCAGGGCTGGGTCAGATGGTCCGTCTCAGAGCCAATGGTGGAGCGTGAACTGAAGAGGAGGGCGGGAGCCCGGAGAAGCGTGTCCGTCCCCCAGAGAGGAGTGCTGGGTGCGGGGACACACACAGTGGACACACACAGCGTGCAGCCCGCCTTACTCCTAATTAACTATAACCGAACAGAGAAAAGAAGCTGTGGGAAGGGGGCATTCACTGTCCCCTCGTCTTTCTCATGAACAAATCATGCCGGCGTGGAAGAACCAAGCTGTGTTAGCAGATAGAGGGGGTCTTTTGGGCCAATATATCTGGTGGTAGGAGAAAGCCAGTTTTTCAAACCCATGTTGTTGCCAAGATGCATTACTGTCTCTACCGAAAAGCCTTTGCTGAAACTATGGAGAGAATAACAAGATGAGTAGTTGCCAGGGGTGGAGGTGAGGGGGGGAGGGATGAGTAGGCAGAGCACAGAGGATTTTTAGGGCAGTGAAGACATCCTGTATGATAGTATAATGATGCATACACGTCAGCATACATTTGTCTAAACCCACCGAGTGTCCAACACCAACAGCGAACCCTCAGGTAAACTGCGGACTCTGGGTGATGACGATGTGTCACTGCAGGTTCGTCAATAATAATAATAATAATAATAATAAATGTACCATTCTGATAAGTGCCGTGGACAATGGGGGAGGCCGTGCATGTGGAGGGGGAGGGGAGATATATAGGAACTCTCTGCACCTTCCTCCCAATTTTATTGTAAACCTAAAACTGCTCTAGAAAGAAAGTAAAATCTTAAACACACACACACACACGCACACACTCACAACCTTTGTTGAATGAGAACCGTTTCTGAAACCAATGAAAAGCCCCGGATGAAAAATGGCCCCGATTTATTGCAAGTCCAAACAGCTTGGCTGGGATGAGGGGGGCCTGGCAGCGCCTGTGAAGAACAGCTGGGAGATCAATTTGGGTACCGGTTTATTAGCCCTGCGTCGGGCTTGGACGGGTATCTTTGGGGAAAAGGGGTCTGGGGCGGGGGGGCCGGAGCCGCGGTGAATAATCCTGACAGCACACGCGTTGCTGGGGGACATTTAACTGCCTCAGCTGCGCCTCGTCACGCAGCCAGTTCGGCGGAGCCTCGGCAGCTCAGAAGCAGCAGCCCGGGTCCGGCCAGCGACTCCAGCCCGCTGAGGCCTGGCCTGAATTCTCTGGCTGTCGGAGCCTCAGCCTCTCCGAGCCTCCCTGGCGGAAGAGACCCAGGAAAGTCATGGAGCCCAACAGTTGTCAGAAGAGACCCCTGAGGCCTTCTGGGGTGACGGTGCATCGCCCGAGGACCCAGCAGAAGAGTGGCCTCCACACAACACACACGTCCCCCTTGCCGGCTCTGGTCCCTGCCGTCCAGGAGCTCAAATCCTCCCAGGGCCAAGGGCGAGGGACCCCCAGACCTTCCCCCCACCCCCCCCAGTCAGTTAGCTCTTTGCTTGAGCTTTGATGCTATTTAGCTTTTTCCCTTGTTCGTTGGTTCATTCATCCACTCATTCACTCATTCATTCTTTTTTTTTTAACAAATAGTTTATTGTCAAATTAGTTTCCACATAACACTCAGTGCTCATCCCCACAAGTGTCCTCCTCCATGCCCATCCCCCCTCCCCCCCACATCCATCAGTCCTCAGTTTTTGTCAGTATTCAGGAGTCTCTCATGGTTTGCCTCTCCCCCTTTCCCCCACCATTTCCCCCCTTCTTCTCCCCCATGGTCCTCCGTTAAGTTCCTCCTAATCCTCCTATACGTGTAAACATATGATATTTGTCCTTCTCTGCCTGACTTATTTCACTCAGCATAACACCCTCAAGGTCCATCCATGTTGCTACACATGGCCAGATTTCATTCTTTCTCACTGCCATGTGGTATTCCATGGTATTCACTCATTCATTCTGTGTACAAAGACGGTATTTGCATGCTGTGCACCTGCTCTTGTAAAAAGTTTAGATACAGAAGGGTAGAAAGAGGAATGCAGAACACCCCACGAGCCAGAAACAAAGCTTTTGAACGTTCTGACATGTGACAGTGACGTTTTCGACCTTTCTCTATGTACGTAGTCATGTAGACACCTGTGTGTCACTTGACATGATGAGACATTTTCTGTTTCCCAATTTGCATATTTTTTTATTCAACAATGTCACGGAGAGTCGCCCGCAACAAGGACTACAGACACAAAGTGACGTTTTACATGGGTGCTTAGGGTCCTCAGCATTCTGCTGTATTAAAATGCCGTGTGGGTCATCCACGGACGGCCTTCGAGATTGCTGCGGGCTTTTGCTCCGATAACCACCCCTCCTTCCCTCCCCCCCACACCTACACCATCCACACTCTCACCTCGTCCTGCCCGTTTGAGTCACACTCCGCCCAATGCCTAG
Source organism: Crocuta crocuta (assembly GCF_008692635.1). NCBI lineage: Eukaryota > Metazoa > Chordata > Mammalia > Carnivora > Hyaenidae > Crocuta > Crocuta crocuta. The sequence continues at coordinate 4,467,258 of NW_027532163.1, forward strand.
CTCCACACCCGTGTATAGTAGGTTCTCAGCAGATGTTCGAGGAGCAGCTCAGGTGAAGAGCTTTGTGTCTTCGTTCGGTTATCTCCTTAGAAAAAGTTTCCTAGAACTAGAATTTGGGGGTCTTAGGGAGTAGACATTTTAATTTTAGTCACGGATTGCCAGATCACTCCCGGAACGGTCCTGTCCATTTACAGGCCTACGCACCCCGTCAGACGTCTCCTCACCTCTGCCAAAGCTGGGTGTTTTCTTTTTTTCAACCTGTGCCAATCCAATAGATTGGCGGCTTTATTTATCCTTTACCCTCAGCACTATTTATCAATTTCAGTTGAAATTATTTCTCTACCTTCTTTCTTCTCATTAGCAGCTAGCTTAGGGCCTGAAGCAAGGTTAGGACTTAATACATATGCAACACAGTAGCTCAAAAATATTTATAAAGTCGGTCACCATGCTAGGCGTCGTTTGTGCTGCTGCCCCCGTGGACACCCAGTGTGTGACCTGAGTGGGGGGGGAGGCACCTGCCTTTGGAGAGAAACAAGCAGGAGGGAGCAAGCACATGGGAGTGAGGGTCATCCCAAGCAGTGAATTGCGCACGACGTATCTCATGTCTAAGGGCTAGAAAAGAGGAAGCATCGAGGCACCTGGGTGGCTCAGTCAGCTAAGTGTCTGACTCTTGGTTTTTTGGCTCCGGCTCATGGTTTGTGAGTTCGAGCCCCGCACTCTCAGTGCAGAGTCTGCTTGGGATTCTGGCTCTCTCCCTCTCTCTCAGCCCCTCCCCTACTCATGCTCCCCCCACTTCTTCTTCTTTTTTTTTTTTACAAATAGTTTATTGTCAAATTAGTTTCCACATAACACTCAGTGCTCATCCCCACAAGTGCCCTCCTCCATGCCCATCCCCCCTCCCCCCCACATCCATCAGTCCTCAGTTTTTGTCAGCATTCAAGAGTCTCTCATGGTTTGCCTCTCTCCCTTTCCCCCACCATTTCCGCCCTTCTTCTCCCCCTTGTTCCTCCGTTAAGTTCCTCCTAATCCTCCTATACGTGCAAACATATGATATTTGTCCTTCTCTGCCTGACTTATTTCGCTCAGCATAACACCCTCAAGGTCCATCCATGTTGCTACACATGGCCAGATTTCATTGTTTCTCATTGCCATGTAGTATTCCATGGTATAGATAAACCACATCTTCTTGATCCATTCGTCCATTGATGGACACTTAGGCTCTTTCCATGTTTTAGCTATTGTGGAGAGTGCTGCTATGAACATTGGGGTACATGTGCTCCTATGCCTCAGCATTTCTGTATCCCTTGGGTAAATTCCTAGCAGTGCTATTGCTGGGTCATAGGGGAGTTCTATTGTTAGTTTCCTGAGGAACCTCCACACTGTTTTCCAGAGGGGCTGCACCCGGTTACATTCCCACCAACAATGTAGGAGGGTGCCCGTTTCTCCACATCCTCGCCAGCATCTAGAGTTCTCTGATTTGCTCATTTTAGCCACTCTGACTGGCGTGAGGTGGTATCTCAGTGTGGTTTTGACTTGTATTTCCCTGATGAGGAGGGATGCTGAGCATCGTTTCATGTGTCTGTTGGCCATCTGGATGTCCTCTTTGGATGCTACCCCCACTTCTTAAAATAAACTTAAAAAAAAAAGAAAGAAAGAAAGAAAAGAGGAAGCCCGGAACATCCGTAACATGCCCCAGCTGACACCTTTGCCCCAGCCCTCAAGGAGAGAGTCCGTGTGGAAGGAAGGGACTGTGGGGAGCAAGCACATTTCCTAAACTACAGCTGAGAAGCACCTACAAGAGAACCCAGTGTAGTACGTGTTTAACACGTATTTTCCTGTGTTCACTCAAAAGAGCTCAGTGAGAACCCTTGCAGATTGGACTGGGGCTGACACAGGAAAGTCCTTGACACAGCACAACAGAGGGACCACCACTCATGGCGACGCCCACCTAACGTGCTACAGTGAAGTGCTCAGTCAGAGAAAGGGGATGTCGGCTTTAGACAGAGGCCAGTAACCAGTTTTTCCGGAACCTTCCCTTCCTTCACACCCGCACGTCAGCCCATTGTTCCGGTGTCAAGCAGGCTGCGAGGAAAATCTCTTCCCGATTCCCGTGTCACCTCGCTGCGGGCGGACATTCTTTCGCCTGGGGGATTTAGAGACCTAGGCCAGGTGTGGATGCTGAAGTGCCTTGCCCAAGGCCACGCTCGCCATGACACCCCTGGGAGCGTCTGTGTGGCCAGCCTGTCCACACAATGGGACATTCTCTAGGGCTTTCTCAGGGTTCAGGGGCCACAGAAGGGAGCACAGTCCTACCTCCACCTCCGTCCTCGGAGCCACGCTTCCCTTTCCGGGTGGGGACAGGTCCTCTCTCAGGGGAGTTGGCGAGGGCAGAGCGTGGGGGACGGTGGCAGCTGCTGGAAACTTCCCAGGTAGCTGCCCACAGAACTGAGGAATGAGCCTCCCAAATGTGGGCAAACCGTGGAAAATTCCGTTTCCGCCCGTTGCCCCCCGCAGCTGTCAACTGGCCCGCGGGCGGAGGCGAGGCCGGCCGGAGCCGAGGAGATGTCAGGAGGCAGGCGGCGCGGCGAAATCGTGGCTGTCTGCACACAGGCGTCCCTACGGCCTGATCTCGCCTTGCCGACAGTCTCGGCTCGGGGACCCCACTCCTGACGCAGGACGGGCGGGGGGTGCAGGGGAAGCTGCGATTTCAGAGAGGCTGCCAGATGGCCGCGAGGCCCGGGGCACACGTGTCACGCCGCCTGACAGCGCCGGGAATTACGCAGATGGAGACGGAGCCCTTCAGCTGGGCGCTGGCGTGTCTGCAGCTCCCTGAGATGCACCGCGATACCCGACCGCGAACTCTGCCCGAAGGCCTGACGCGCCCGGAGGGGGCGCCTTTTCCCGCCGCGAAGACGGCCGGCACAGCCAGCATGTGCGGGTAATGTTTGTTGGGACCATCCTTCCCCGGAACCAAATAAAGCGGTGGCTCGTTCAAGTTCGCCCACTTAAGGCCAGATGAGGAATAGGAAAAGGGAACCGGCCTTGCCGTGGACCTCCCCCGCTGCCTTGTTTTCCTCGGCCTCCTCCCACCTGGAAAACATTCTTGCTCTCCTTTAAGTAACCATGGAATCTACCCCTGCCTTCAAGAAGCCTTCCTGGATTTACCGTGCCCCAAAGGCCAACACCCTTTTCTTAGAATGCGGTTTTAAAACCAGACACCACCCAGTGCTGTGTTCCCAGCTCGCTCTCCTACTGACTGTGTGACCCTGGGCAACCCTCAGGCTGCTGGGAGGAGGGAGTGAGTTAATAATGTGCTAAGAATGTAGGGGAAGACTCATTACAACTAGTATAGTACAGATATCACACATAACATATATATACATATACAACATACAATATACATCGATTATAGGTAAATATAATATTACATATGTATTATATACGATATAATAATTAGTAGCATAGGTAGATTATAATAATTAGTAGATTATAGGTAAATATAATATTACATATGTAGTATATACGATATAATAATTAGTAGCATAGGTAGATTATAATAATTAGTAGATTATAGGTAAATATATTACATGTGTAGTATATACGATATAATAATTAGTAGCATAGGTAGATTATAATAATTAGTAGATTATAGGTAAATGTATTACATATGTATTATATACGATATAATAACTAGTACCATAGGTAGATTATAATAATTAGTAGATTATAGGTAAATGTATTACATATGTATTATATACGATATAATAATTAGTAGTAGTTCAACGAATACCCACCCACTACGTGCCAAGTATGGTGATGGCCCCTGGAGATGGGGCTAACAAGCAGGGGAAATAAATATAAAGCAAAATAAAATGTCTCCTGTTCACCTCAACAAGTAACAAACACCCAGAATGGGGGTAGGGTGCATGTGCAACTTGATCTACCACAAAGTTAAAAAAAAAATCCTTTCTAAGCAGAAGGGCGGGAATGAGGCTCAGGAAGAGGCCAGAGGAAGAAAGAAGAAAGTCCCACGTCATTGTAATTACTGCGGAGGATGGGGCGGCTTCCTGGCAAATGTGAATGTGTGCAGGACGCTGACGGATCAGCAGGGTTTGCCAGGAAGGGGCAGGGTAGGGGTCGGAGGGTGGGGGAGGATGGGCCGGACATCCCAGGAGGAGGGTGAGGGAAGGGACCAGAGGCGCTTCCCCATCCAGAGTACACTCGCTGAGCGCCCACTGTGTGCCAGGCACTGTTCTAGGCTCCCGGAAGAGAGCTGTGACCAACATGGATCACAAAGGCCGAGCTGGGGTTAAGGAGGATACAACACAAAGGAGGTGGAAATCCCTTTCCTGCCCTTCTGACCCCAAGAGGTCATGGAGAAAAATGGCACCAGAGAGAGACTGAAAACATCACGGACCTGGGTCCTTGCTTTCCTGTTCCCTGCTGGCCACTAGTAGAGTGGGTCGCTGTAGAAGTACCCAGATAAGCATGGTGCGCTGGAGAACATGGGGTGCTCGTGGCTGAGGGGAGGCAGCAGGCGTCTGGGGGACCCCAGCCCACCGGCCATGGTGGAGAGGCAGGGGTGGGGAGCCATGCAGTCCTGAGGAAGTATTCCCTGGCTTCCTGGGCTGGGATCTTCCTGCCTGCACTAGTAAGAGAACAGCCTCCTGAAGGCAGGCGCTGTTGAAAAGATAGATGTGGGGTGCCTGGGTGGCTCAGTTGGTTGAGCATCCGACTTCGGCTCAGGTCATGATCTCACGGTTCATGGGTTCGAGCCCCGCATCAGGCTCTGTGCTGACAGCTAGCTCAGGGCCTAGAGTCTGCTTCAGATTCTGTGTCTCCCTCTCTCTGACCCTCCCCTGCTCATTCTGTCTCTCTCTCTCTCAAAAATAAATAAAATATTAAAAAAAAAAAGAAAGGATAGACGTTTCCCTCAATTCCTTTATTTCCCTACTTAACATAGGCAGGCCCACGAATGAGCAGAGGCAGAAAGAAGGGGAAGGCAGGGTCCTGGGGGGACTGTGCATTTTTTAAGGCCTCTCTTCTGTGTGTGTGTGTGGGGGGCGGGAATATGTGGAAACACAGAACTTGGAGGGAGAGATGTGTCTCCTTAGCTGGCCAAAAAGAGGGCCCTCGGCCAAGAGTGTGGACACCAAGGCAGAGAGGCCAGGGAGCCGGAGCACGGGACCCCGGGCTTGTCTGGCCACCTGCGTGTCTGCGGCGGGAGGGCCAGGCTTTGCTTCCTGTGTTGGAGGGTGGGCCCCGGAGGTTGCAGCAAGCCCGGGGTGAGGAGACTCGGAAGGGAGGCCAGCTGAGTGCCTGTGAACGTGCCAGGGGGCAAGGAAGCAGGCCAGGCCAGGGGCTGGAGGGGGGCTGCTTTCTCTGGAGTACTCCCCATTTTAGCTGCTCCTCCTCCACATCCTACTAAGAAGAGAGCCCTGATTTTTTTCAGGTAGTAAGTGGAGCCCGGGGTAGGAAATGATGATTGAGCTCAGCTTTTAGTGGTAATCTCACCCTCCTTTGCTAGACATTGCATCACCCTGCTTCCTGTGAGGCTAGGGGTAGAGTATTATACTAGTTTGGGTTTATGAAATGTGGGGGGAAAGTCTGTTGAGGAAATTTTAAGAGAGGGAGAGGGGAGAATGGAAGAAGGAGGAGGAGGAGGAGGAGGAGGAGGTAGTTCCTTCTCATTGCCCCTCATAGCCACCTCTCTGCTTTCTGCCTTTGATGTAGCCATGATGTCCGGAGCTGCGGCAGCCACCTTGCTACCATGAGGTGACAGGCATGAAGATGAAAAGACAGCTCTCACAGGTGGCAGAGTGAGAAGATAAAACCTGGGTCCTTTGCAACCTTGTTGAAAAACTAAGCCAGCCTTCAGACTGTCAACCTTTGGACCCTTTCTTGAGGTCTGAAAGCTGTCACTGATGTGGAAGAAAGATGTCACTTCCTGAGGAAGAAAACAGGAAGGAATAAGACTCTTCTCCCCACCTTCTGCCTTCCAGTTCCCCTCCACCAAGAGAATGTGGCATAAGTGATGTTCTAGAACTGAGGCCTCAGGGGGCCTTAGGCCTCCTAACTCACCCCAACTTGGAAGGCTGCCCTGAGACAGCCATGGCACGAAGAACCTGTGAGGAAAGATCACATGGACAGAGATGCCTGACTGCCCCAGGCCACCTGCTGGCTGCTTGTGACTGCACGTGGGAGCCCTGGTGAGGCCAGCTGAAGACCCAGCCCGCCCATGGAGTTGTGAGAACTAACCACTGGGATTTATACGCAGCAGTCCCCAACTGAAACAATATACAGTGTGAGAACAGTCAACACGGGCGAGGCCCTCAGCCTCAGGACTCGATGGTGCTGAGGCAGGTGCTGGGGTCCCGTGGATGGGAACCTTCTGAGTCTCTGTTCTGATCCCTTTTATCAATGAGTCTCGACAAGACCACAGCTGTTAGTTGGTTTCTTTGGGTTGGAAACTCACACTTAACTATATTTTCTCCTTTGTTCTCACTTCCCTCCTTTGGCCAGGTGGCTCCTTCCAACACATATGCTGCCCCTCCCCTTTCCTCAGTGCTTTTTGCTGGGTCCTTCCTCTTCTAGCCAGTTCCGTGCAGCCTCATTCTCAGCTTCTATTACTGTGTCCTCGGAACAGTCTTTCTTGATCCTAAATCTGGGCCCCCTGTAATCTCTCTCAAGATACACTGAGTTTTCCTACACAGCGTTCATCTCAATGTGTAATCCTATGTGTATCTCGGTTCCAAAGGTCCAGACTAAACCTAAAGAGCTTGAACCACTGCAACTCTACATGATTAGTGGTAGCAGAACTTTCTAGCCCCTCATCTTTCCTACTGGTTTCTCCAGACCATTGGTTCTCAAAAAAGCGTGGTCCCCAAATGGGATCAATGCTATTCGGCATCGTCTGGGAACTGGTTAAGAATGTAACATTCCCAGGCTCCATTGCACTCCTAACTGAAACCGGGGTGGAGCTCAACACTCTGGGGTTTAGTGAGCTGTCCTGGTGATTTTGAGGACGCGCTAAAGTTTGAGAACCACTGGTCTAGGCAGTGAGCAAAGAGATGAGTTGCGGAGGAAGGGAGGAATGACAAGATGGCTCGTGGGAAAGAGACAAGTCCTTGCCAGCTCCCTTTGCTTGGTTTGCCAAATCAGGGTATGGTGTCCGATGGGATGGATGTGTGGAGGGAGGGAATGGTTCGAATGCATAAGGATCTTTGCTCAATGAGACAGAGAGAGAGAGAGAGAGAGAGGGAGACCGACCACCAGGCCCCCACCTAACAGATGAGAAACTGAACTTTAGCGGATTAGGTAATTTCCCCAGACTCTGGCAGCTGGGATGTGGTCGGGCCTCACCTTGGCCCCAAGTGTGTCTGTCCCAGGGTCTGCGCTGCTAACCGGCCGGCTCCCCTGCCAGCCTCATCATTATTTGCAAACACATTCACACATTTCTTATGGAAGCAACAGAGTGAGCTTCTCTGCAGACACACCCAGTGTGGCCCGTGGGCTCAGCGGGTAGACAGGGTGTCAGGGGTTTGGTGGGCAGCTGGCAGGCTCAGCACTGGGCTCCCACCATCTGCTCCGGGGGTCTCTTTCTGACTCCTTCGCTCCCAGAGCTCAGGGTGAGGCGGGGTGGGGGGTGGGGGATAAACAGCAGTCGGCAATGCATCTCCCCGAGTTTATTTACTAAAACAACATTTTTTATTACCAGGACAAGTTCACAGCGAGAATATGACAGCCTACATTTTATGTGGCCATTGATCTTTAATCCGAGCCTGCCTTGAGGTTTCCTATAAAATCAGGGCTTCCTGGCCCCAAATGTGATTCTGGCACCGGAATGAATGACGGCCCGGGCTGCTCTTTTCTCATCTGAAAAGGCTGAAATTGCTTTGTGTAAATGGGTGGAAAATGCTGATATTTGGATTCTATAAATAGCTCGCCTCCGGAGCGAGCAGCGCAGGGTTTCATCGGCGCGGTCTCCTTGGAGTGTTTGGGGCCTTATCACTTTTATCCAGGGTGCTGCATACAAATGAACCCCGCCGCCGCACCCCACCGGCAGTGAGCAGGAGGGGCAGGGGGCACATCTGCGGGTCGCAAGTGGTGGCGGGGGGCGGGGGGGGGTGAGGTTGAGGGGGGCAGGGCATGGCCCATGAGGGCGGCTGGGGGCTAGAGATGGGCACGCGCCTCCCTTTAGCGGAGAGGGAGGCGTGCAGCTTCTCCCCACTTCCATTTGCAGTCTGTGCCTGCCTGCGTGGGAGAAGGTTCTATCTATAGCGCGCTATTTTTAGCTCCATCATCTGAAGAACCTGACAGCCAGTTAATGACTGGGACCCATCGTGGCGTGTCTGCCGCGCTGTGGAGTGCGCACGCCAGGAGCAGATGTGCTGAGGCTCAAGGTTGTTGCATCTGAAAATGCCCTTCCTTCCCTAGGAGGCGGGCTGTTCCAGGAGCCTATGCCCCCGCCCCCACTTTCTGAGAACCCTCATGGGGCAGGAGGGAGCATCCTGTTCATTTACGGTGCAGTAAATGATATCTTCTTACCCCAGGACCCCACTCCTAGACACTGTTCACACAGCCTGGAGGGAGGGAAGAGACAGGGAAGGCTGGGATGGCAGCTTGGGGAGCTGAGAAAGGACTCCCATTTCACCTTGGGGAGGTCAGAAACCCTGGAAGAAGACCAAGGTACAGCCACCCTGGTTAGGAAGCTGTAATTTTCCCCAAGAAAGGAAAACTGTGTTCTCATGCCCTTCAGAAGCTGTACTCTCTCTTCACTCCAGCCCTTGATACTATCAGGGGTCACAAGCTCAGAGAGGTCCAGTGACCTGCCCAGGACCACACAGCCTGCCTCTCCTGCCCCGACACTCTCTGCAGCCACCGCGTCGAGGAGCAAGTCACAAAGGCAAAGAGCCTCCTTGTACTCTGTGAATGAAAACAAGGATGTGATCAGGGCATCTGGGTGGCTCAGTCCGTTAAGCATCTGACTTCAGCTCAGGTCATGATCTTGCGGTCAGTGAGTTTGAGTCCCGCATCAGGTTCTGTGCTGACAGCTCGGAGCCTGGAGCTGCTTCAGATTCTGTCTTCTTCTCTCTGCTCCTGCCCCGCTTGCACTCTGTCTCTCAAAAATGAATAAGCGTTTGAAAAAATTAAAAAGAAAAAGAAAACAAGGATGTGATCAGTGTTCATCCAATCACTCATTCTCTTACTCACCCTACAGGCAGGGACCAGGATCAGGGTGGCCATCCAACTGAGATCAGACTCGGAGCAAGGGGTGGCATGGAAATGCCAGCATCAGAGCCCCAGTCAGGAAGCCTAAGTACAGTTCTAGGTGGTATTGAGGGGTGACATGGCAAAGTGACCAGCGAGGGCCCTTCTTGGGGGCTTTGGCCACCTGTCAACCCTCCTAGACAACATGGACTGCAGATATATATAGCAGATAGCATGTGGCACGGCCATTCCGCAAATCAGCTTAGCATTCCCATGGCAACCCCAGGAGACGGTATTCCCATTTTACAGATGTAGAAAGAGAAGTTAAGGAACGTGTCTGGTCACCTATCCAGTAAGTGGAGGTTCTGGGATTCAGACCCGGGCTGTGTGGCCCAATGCTTCATGCCCTTAACCACTCTTCTCCACGGTTTCTAGGTCAAGTCTTTCTGCTTTGCCCCCACTTAAATCAGGCCAGACTTAAGAACCCTTGAGATTCTGAGCAGGCTCTCACCCTTGGGTTCCTCTAGAACAGTGCCATCCAATCACAGCTCTGTCTACAATGACGGGAATGTTCTACATCTGTGCGGCCCAATACAGAGGCCACTTGCCCCATGTGGTCGATGACTATTTGAAACGTGGCCAGTGTAACTGAGAAACTAAATTTTAAATTTTATTTAATTGTAATTAATTTCAATGTCAATGTCAATAGCCGCATGGGGCTGGTGGCTACCATATTGGATGGAACAGCCCTGATAAGCTGGCTGCATGCATTTTAATCCACTGGGTAGTTTTTAAAGATCCCAATGTCAGGATGGTGTTCCCTGAGTTCTGATTTATGTAGTCTACGGTAGGGCCTGGTGTCATTATTTTAAAAGATCTTCAGGTGATTCTAATGTACAACCAACTGTTGAGAACCACTGGGTTCCTTAACATTCTAAGTCATTCTAGTCTCTTCTAACCTGTAGCCTCTACTCCTATTGTAGCAGACACTGCAGGTGACTCATTCAACACCATTCCCAAACCTTTTATCTGTTGCTCTCCTCTACTATAGAGGTTAGAAAGTTAAATACTTGATTTCTCTAACTGCCGTGCAGTGAAGAGTGCCTGTATGATGCTGTTCCGGCAAAGAAATATAACCAGCATTCTGCTGCTATCATTCCTTCACCCTTCTCCTTCCTGCCTAGAATGCAATGTGATGCCTGGTGCAGTGGCAGTCATCTGATGACCATGAGGGAAGATCGGTAGAGTTGCAGACAACCACCTTGGCCTCATTGTGCTACTGAATCAAACCCAGCAGCTGCCTGCCTCTGGCCTTCCCATTTGGGAAAACAATCCAACCCATTAGCTTAAGTCACTCTAGTTATGTTTTCTGTCCCTTATAGCCTAAAACATTCCTCATACAGCTATCTTTAATTTTCCCTAGCCTTGAAATTGCCCTAAAGACTATACATGTTGGTGTGTGTGAAAGCACTTTGCAAGCTGCTAGCACTCGGCAAACGGACAGTGTCTGCTATCGGTTTGGAAACGCTGGCAGTCTCCATTTCAGGTAAGAAGTCCAAACTTGAGGGCTTGGAATCCATGCTATTCCAGGGCAAGCTGGGGAGAATTCCCAGTGGTGGTTTGATGAGGGGAGAAAGTCCTGGGAGTAAGGAGATGAACTTGCTTTGTCTGGGGCTTTCTCAGTTTTAGCCCTGAAAGTCTTGGGTCCCAGGAAATCCCTCAGTCCCTGGCAAACTGAGAAAGTTGGGTGCTCTACTTGGAATCATAGGGCACAGAGACCTCTCTTCCACCACAAAACATATGCTTTTAGACAAGGTTGCTGACTGACCCCAAATGGCCTGGCTATTGCTTGCTGGACAATCCATCAGCCAATACACTCCAGACCAGAACATTCTCCACTCAGCATTTCACTTGTGGTTGCTGATGAATTAGTGGCTTGCACACTTCCCCCTTGCAAACCTCCTTTCCTTCTATCTCTAAGAAGGAAGAATCTGCCACTCCAGGGGAAACGGGGCTGGCCTGAGGACTGAAGGCCCAGCACCTTGTACAGTGCCCGGCCCAGAGCCGCCTTTTGAAATAGTGGCTCTTGAGTAAAGTGCCTCGGCCTGGCCTTCACTCTCCGTTCCCAGCTGTTCTGTCCACATTTGGCCACTCCACCCCTCCCCATCCTCAGCCCCACCCCAGCTGACTTTCCCAGTAATGGCACGTGCCCCTTTCATTTGAGCAGTGCATTTTTGGTTTGCAAAGGAAGCTCCTGGGTATTATCTGTTCTGATTTTTCCAGCAGTCTTGGTTAGTCTTCACTTTGTCTCCATTACATAGACGAGAGAACTGAGGCTCAGAAAATAAATCAACTTGTCGATTTCTTTCCAATTTCTGTCCTTGCTGACGCGTGAGAGGTGGTTCTGGATAGAGCTTTGGAATCGGACAGATTTGGGTTTGAATTCTGCCTCGTCTTTACTCTGTGACTTTGGGCATTTACTCCTCCGAGCTTCACCTCTTGGTTGTCAGGAGAATATATCAGATAGTGTGTCTGGAGTTCCGGAGACAGTGCCTGGCACCTGGCGGAGGCTTGGTCAGGGATCTCTCCCCCCTTCTCCCCACCCTCACCATCCATTCAACCACGTTTAAATATTAACAAGCTTTTAAAGGACTAGAAGTTCTTTAATAGTGATAGCTGACAGCCAAGTGTCAGGCATAGTTCCAAGCATTTGTTAATTCTCCTGGCCCCTGAAGTTCATACTATTTTCATCCTCCTCCGCAGATAAGGAAACAGCTGGAAGGACGCTAAATAATTGGTCTAGAGTCTCACAGGCTGCGAGCTCCAGAAGGCACGTTCCTAACCACCACACGTCCTGCCTCTATTGATTTCCTAACAGGGAGTTCTGGGAGCTGATAAGACAAGGTAGATGGAGGCCCTTGTTGGGTCCTACATGCCTGTATCCTGTTCCCATCAAGTATACATTCACTTAAAAATAACATGCTGAGAACATCATGGTGCCCTCACAGCCACATGGGGGTATATTGGTTTCCTGTCGCTGCCGTAACAAATTACCCCAAACGTCGTAGCTTAAAACAACACTGACTTATCACTTTATAGTTCTGCTGGCCCTAAGCCCTCAGTGAGTCTAACCAGGCTAAAATCAAGGTACTGGCAGAACTCCATTCCTTCTGGGAACTCCATGGGCCAATCTACTTCTTTGCCATTTGCAGCTTCTAGAGGGTTCTGCATTCCTTGGCTTGTGGCCCCTGCATCTTCCTATCTTTGACTCTAGTTTTCTCTTTATAAGGACCAGTGTGATAGGGCCCACCCAGAGAATCCAGCCTAATTTTCTCATCTCAGGATCCTTAACTTATTCACAGCTCCGAAGTTCCTTTGGTCATGCAAGGAAACATATTAACAGATCCTGGGGATTAGGGCAAGGTCATCTTTGGGAACCCATCTATTCTACCTTAGGGCTAGGACAGGGCTTAAATCCCAGCTCTACCATCTGCAACCCTCTGTGCTTCAGTTTCCTCCTGTATGAAGTGGGATAATGATGAGGCTGGTGAAAATACCTACCCCCTAGGATTGTAAAAGTTAACGGGGATGATGTATGTTAAGGTGCTTTGTGAAGTTCTACAAACAGGTGGCTTCTTGCTATCAATAAAATGGTACTTAGGGAGAAAAACTGGTTCAAGCCAGTCCAGAGCTAGTTAGAAATATTTGTCTTCCTCAGATAAGAAAACCAACTCTAAGTGAGACTACCCACTATAACTTTTGCTTCTTTTACTAGTATTGAAATGTGGGGTAACCATTCCTCAGCCATTTGGCTCAACGAGGCTCATAATTAAAGTCACGTGTGAGCACCAACTCCCAATTCTGTGACAGATTTGACTGCATCTGGGAATATCTGCTCAACATGCTTTTCATGCCCTCTCTGCCAGTAGTTATGTGTTCTGGGGCAGAGTGAAGAGCAATGGGTGAGGCAGGAGACTGTAAATCCATGCTTCTGTCCTCAAGGAAGGCACTCTCAAGGGAGCCTCCAAGAATGCATCTAAAACATCCAGGAGGGTGTGTAGTAGGTGCGCCATAAATAACCAAAAAGCACTAATCAGCATACCTTCCATAAAATAGCTTATTTAATTCTCAGAATAACACTATGAGGTAGGCATGGTCATATTCCCACTTTGCAGAGAGTAAAACTAAGGCACAGAGAGGTTAAACTGCTTGCCTAAGGCCATGCAGCTAGCAAGTAGCAATGCAGATACCTGGAGACTGTTAGTACTACCCTTTATTACTTCCCTGGCCTCATCTCTCCTTGTGTCACCACCTAGGATATATACATGTTAACAAGGCCCTCAAACCATGGCAACTAAATAATAATGGTAGAGAAGAAGGGGATAATGATAGCAATAATAATAATAATAATGCATGAGGCAGAAGGGGAAGACCGTGGAAAAAAAGAGGAAGACATACAGGTGGAAGGACATTGAGAGGGGACTGAACTGGGCTTCAGTGAGTGGGTGAGCCTGAGTAGCAGGCCCATGTTGGAAGTTGAAACGAGTCCTACTCTTTCAACAAACATTCACTGAGCATCTTGTGTGGGCCAAGCCAGGGGTTGTCCTTGGTGTTGGGGAATTAGCAACGAAAAGGCAGACAGGTCCTTGCCCTCACAGAGCTGCCTCTGCATTGAAGAGTTGGGTAAGAACTAACTAATGAGAAAATATCAAGAAGTTAGGTGCTGAGATGAAAATAAAACAAAGCAACGAGTGTTGGAAGAAGCAATCCAATAGGGGTGCTGAGTGTCCTGATCTTCATTGCTGGGTATGCGAAGAATGCAAGGCTCTCATTGCTCTCTACTAGGCCATTTCTCAGGCTTGTGTTTGTGGTGAGCAATCTTATTTCCCACCACACATAGGGCAGATTTGCTTACTGCTCACTATAGGAGCTATAAATTCCCCCAAGGTGATGCTCTTCTGCTGGAATGCAAATCCATTATAGTAATGCATCCTGCTAGGCCCCTCTGGGTCACCCCAGAGGGATGTGGGAGATATGAATACCAGTGCCAACATCATGCTCTACTACTTGTGAGGCTGTGAATATAACCCCTTTGTCTCTGACCCAAGAGTCTCGTGTCTTCTGCCAGCATCCATGAAGCCATGTCAGGCAAATTTAATAGCTTGCAAAGAGGATAACGTCTCAGATCCTGGCAGAATAGTGATGATAAGGTATANGGAAATACCACCTGATGTTCAAATTCCATGTTGAAACTTTGGTGGTTAAAAAGACCTACTAATATTATTAATTATGTGATTTAGAAAACTCCAACTGTTGACTATAGAACAGATGGGAAGATTTGCTAGGGTTTTCAACATGAGAAGGGAGTAGAGGTAATGGTGAAGTATTATGTTGCCTATAACTTAATCTAAAATATTTTAACAGAGACAGTATAATAGGTAAGTGTATGTGAGTTTGTTTCGATTCATACTCTATAGACAGTTAACATTTAGAACATTCTAATCACAGTGTTCCAGTGGTGAATGGTTAGCGTTTCAAATCAGTCTAACCTCCTGAGGTGGCTACCACAAGTTTTCAGCAATCTCTATCTTGGGTCAATGTCAGAGGCTTTGTTAATTAACATAACGAATGCTAGAAATTGTTTCTCATTGGTGGAATATGAAATATTCAAGATGTGTGGATGGGCTTGAATTTTGTACAGGGACTTTACTCTTGCATGAGCAGAGTTTAAGTATCCAGGAAGTCCAACAATGCATGAGTTTCTCAAATCTGGCTACACATTGTGATCATGGGACAGGAAGCCTTAAGAAATCTGATACATGGGTTCTACCTGCTAAGCTTGACTTAAATGGTATGCTCCACAGTTAGCTCAGTTGCTTATGAGCTAGCTATGTGACCTTGAGCAAGTTACTAACCTCTGTGAGCCTCAGTTTTCTCATCTGCAGCCTGAGTTTAATAATCTGCCTATCACGTCTGGTAGTTGTGAGGATTTAAATGAGTTAACTTATGTTGAACACTTAGTATAAGAAGTAAGTTCTCAACTAGCTATTATACTATTCGTATTCATGCTATTCTGATTTTGACTTTTGGAAAAGTTCCTAAGACATGATTATAGTGTCCAGCTGCTAGGTGGTTGAAACGTGCAAGTAGAATATTTGCCTTGAATGAACCTTTCAGATGAGATGCTTGAGGAAGCCCTAAAAAGACACAGGGAACCAGAACTTGATCTTGCTTCCAGAAGACATTGTAGGAGCTGCTTGAGTGCCAGCTTGCTGACAAATATCTGTGTAGGTGGCAGGACTTAGTCTGATACTTGCTTTCGGTGAAACCTGGTGGGAAATTTGTAGAGTACAGGACTTTGGCCATACCTACCTCTGGTTCAGGATTTCTTCCTTTCTAAGGCCTTGGATCCCTTCAGCAGTCTGGTGAAGCCTACAGATACCAGGACGATGCTTCTAAATGCATCAAACAAAATACTAGTATGCAGCAGAAGTAAATTTCATTGAAGTAAAGTTATTGAAATAGTAATGAACAAATTTATTATAATACCTGCACTCCCCTATTAATGCCTTAAATAGCAATGTCTAGCAGTGGGCAGTGATAAGTATGAAAGTATTTTAGGATATTTGATCACAATTGTAACATGATATGAAAAAAGTTATCTGTGATTTCTATTAGTGACAAAATCACCAGTAGTCTTATACGGCTGTAACTTGTCTCATTCATAATTAAAGACAATGCTAAATTTCAGTCAAAGGTTAATGAAAATAAAGATGTTATTTTTTTTTTCCTTATCTAAGTTCACGGACCTTCTTGAATTCCATGACTCTCAGATTAAAAACCCTTATTGGGAGGCTGCTAATAGCTGCCCAACTAATAACTGGGACAAAATGAGCATGGTTCGGTCAGACTGTGAAGCTATGTAATGGAAAGAGAAGGCGCTGTAGGAGTATTTTTTTTTCCAGTTACTGTTGTTGTATAACAAAAGACTCCAAAACTTAGTGGCTTCAAACAATGATTTATTAATATCCTCACGATTCTGTAGGTCAACTAGTTGGCCAGAGCTCAGGTGGGCAATTTTCTGCTGGTCTCAGTTGGTTTTTTTTATTTTTATTTTTTATGTTTTATTTGTTTTTGAGAGAGAGAGAGAGAGAGAGACAGCATGAGCAGGGGAGAGTCAGAGAGAGAGGGAGATACAGAATCTGAAACAGGCTCCAGGCTCTGAGCTAGCTGTCAGCACAGAGCCCGACGCGGGGCTCGAACCCACAAACCGTGAGATCATGAGCTGAGTGGAAGTCGGACCCTTAACCAACTGAGCTTCCCAGGTGCCCCTCAGTTGGCTCCATTCACTTGGGAGATTGGCTAGACCTGGGACTTCCAAGTTGGCCTCACAATTTATGTGTTTCTACTCAGGCTGCCATAGACTGAGTGGCTTAAACAACAGCAATTTATTTCCCCACAGCTCTGGAGTCTGGAATGTTTCTCACAGGGTTTGGTTTCTTGTGATGGCTCTCTTGCTGGTGTGTAGACAGATGCCTTCTGGCTGGGGGCTCACATGGCCTCTCTTTGGTGCATGTGGGTGGGGAGAGCACTCTGGTCTCTCTTCTTCTTCTTATAAGGATACTAGTACTACAAGATCAGGGCTCTATCTTTAGGATCTCCTTTGACCTTAATGATTTCTGGAAAGGACCTATCTCCAAATACAGTCCCATTGGGGATTAGGGCTTCAACATGAATTTTGAGGGGATGCAATTCAGTCCATAGCATCTTCCAAGGCCTCTCCTCATGCATAACCTCTGACCATGCAGTTGGGTAGCCTGAAATTCCTCCTAGCATGACCTCTGGGCTCCAGAGAGGCAAAGTAGTCCCTGCCAACCCTTGAGGCCTGGGCATGGCAGTTCAAAATTAATTCTATAACCTTCTATTGATCAAAACAAGTCATAGGCTAGTCCAGATCTCAGGGGAGGGAGTATGGGCCCCACCTCTGTTTTTTTTTAATGTTTAGTATTCTTTTTTAATTTTTGAGAGACAGCAAAAGAAAGAGAGAGAGAGAGAAAACAATTGTGGGAGGGGTAGAGAGAGAGGGAAACACAGAATCCGAAGCAGGCTCCACGCTCTGAGCTGTCAGCACAGAGCTGATGTGGGGCTCAAATTCACGAACCACAAGATCATGACCTGAGCTGAAGTTGGACACTTAACCAACTGAGCTACCTAGGCGCCCCCAGGGTGCCACCTCTTAATATGATGAATGGCACAAAAGCACCGGGAATAGAGGAATTACCAGAGCCATATCTGGACTCTCTTCACCACAGAGACCTCGCAGGACTGGGCACTCCGCAGACCCAGGGATAAGAGAAAGGATGAGTCAAAGCTGCCGCTGAGCGTTTCTGATCCAGGACTTTCTTTTTTTGCTCACACATCAGACTTCTTCCCTCAGAGTTCCCAGTAGGCTCCAACTTAACCACCTCGAGGCTTGAGAAGTGTTAATCTAAATGAAAAAAATGCGCCAATTTTATTAATACTCATTAACGGACTTAATTATGCAGTGTGTCCTATACTGTCAATAACATGGGGGCTGTTGCTTTCAAAATGAGAATTAAGTGCACACTTTTCCCTTCATTATCTCAGCATGTCTATTTCTGCTATCTAAGCAGGGAGGAAGCTTCCCATCTTTGGGAGGCTTTGCTAAATTCTACCCCAATCCCTGGGTGGAGTCGGGCTGTGCTCCCCGGGTGCAGGTAACCTCACACTTGCCTGTTTTCAATGGCTTTACCGAGGTAGAACATTGATATTATATATCACTTGCCTGTTCTAACAACACTGGATCAGAATAACCTTTTACCTGTCACTCTTTCTAGATCACTGGCTCTCCCCTTAACTACACATTGGACTCCTCTGGGGAACTCTAAAAAATACTGTCACCTGAGTTCCACCCCCACCCCAAGAGATTCTGATTTAATAGGTCTGGATGCTTTGGCGCTTTTACAAGCTCCCAAAGTGATCCTCACGGGCAGCCAGGGTTGGGAGCACAGCCTTAAACTGTGGTCTCCTTGAGGGGGGAGGGTGCTGTCTTACTGGTACACAGTAGGTGCCCAATACAAAATGAAAAAGTGAATACATGCTCTGCCTTCCTTCTTGGGGAACTGGATCTTCCTCTTCCTTAGGCTCCCAGCTGCTGAAGATATTGAGATATTAAGTTTTATATGTCCTTGGAATGGTAGATGAGTTGGTAAAAATGAAAGGTTTTTTTTTTTTTTGGTCTTTTTTCCCTCAAGAGGCAAGCAGAGCTTGGAAACTTGGCGTCTTGAAATTAAGTATTTTGTTATGCTTGGGGCAGGAGGAAGAGACCCCGGATTTTGAAAGCTTAGGTTAGGATGGGGCGCCTGGGTGGCTTAGTCGGTTAAGCATCCGACTTTCGCTTAGGTCATGATCTCACGGTTCGTGGGTTCGAGCCCCGCGGCGGGCTCTGTGCTGACTGCTAGCTCGGAGCCTGGAGCCTGTTTCAGTCTGTGACTCCCTCTCTCTCTGACCCTCCCCTGCTCACGCTGTCTCTCTCTCTCTCCTAGAAATAAATAAAAAAACTTTAAAAAAATTTTTTTGAAAGCTTAGGTTAGGAGCCCAGAGGCTGCCGGGAGGATGGGGATGCTTAGGTGGCGTTGAGGGTCAGGCCAGCAGGACTCTGAGGATTAGCACGCAGGCCTTTGTGCTAGGCACTGTGCCAAGAGCTTTATATTAACTCCTCTAGTCTTTGCTGCAATCTGATCCTCTGAGGAAGGCATAATTGTTATTATTTTCATTTTATTGATGAGCAAACTGAGGCACCGAGTGGGGAAGTGGGAGACCCCCAAGTGGCGAGAGCTGGGAGAAAAGGTCCCAAAGACTTGGAAGGGCACAGGTTTGGGAGAGCAGCTGGGGTGGCCGGGCCTCACCTCAGTTCCTTTGTGTGTGGTCAGATCTTCAAGGAGGTACCCTGAGCGTTTTCTGGAAGGCTCCCATCTGGAGCATCTGGAGGTCCTAAGAATCTCCGGCTTGTCAACAAGGTCCAGTGAGACCTGGACACCAAAAGAGCCCTCCGGAGATGTTCTGGATTAGTTATGAGCTCCAGTCTCCCCCCACCTAACCCCCTGAGGGATCTTTCTGAAGAAAAGAACTTGGTAGGTGGAGGCTTGACTTGTATTTAATTTTATGTATAATTATGTAAATAATGTGCTTTATGTAAATAAAGCAAGAATAGAACTCATACCGGCTACAATGTCTGGGAGCAGTTCTCACTTCTTGCTTTGGCCAAATTCAAGGTCACTCCACCTCCCGGCTAGTGCCTGAAGCATGTTCCTAACTTCTGTCCCTCTGTCCAGCTGCCTTGACTTTCCCACCTGTCCCAGTGGCCTGGCTCTAGTATGCCTCATGCCTCAGCCTGTCTGAATTGGGTTTGTTTAGGGAGATTAAGGACTAAACCTAGTTTAACTCAGACTGGCACCAACTCCTTACTGCTCCATGTTCCTAAGCTTCAAACCAGCCTGAACAAATTCCTGTAAGCCGTGGTTAAAGGGCCACCCCTCCCCTCATAAAAACATTTCTGTCACACTTCTTGGCAGGTGCAGGAGGAAGAAATCTGGATTTGATTATTTATATTCATGTTTGGTTTTGCTTAATAGGATTTAGAATGTTCTGAGGCAAAAGAGTGCTGTAAGAGAGTAGCAGGTGACTGGCTGAGGGAGGGACCATGTTAAAGGACAAAGAGAGACGGGCCCTTTCATTGTCTTTGATAGAATCTGAGGGATCTCAATAGAGCAGGCCACATGCTGCAAGTTAAAACATTTTACATCAAACTAAAAAGCTTCTGCACGGCAAAGGAAACCATCCACAAAATGAAAAGTTAATCTACTGAATGGCAGAAAATATTTGCAAATTACATATCTGATACGAAGCAATTATTCCAAATCTATAAAGGACTCATACAACTCAATAGCAAAAAAAAAAAATCTGATTTCAAAAAATGAGCAGAATACTGAGTAGTTATTTTTTATTAAAAAATTTTTAATGTTTATTTTTGGGAGACAGAGACAGAGCATGAGTGGGGGAGGGGCAGAGAGAGAGGGAGACACAGAATCTGAAGCAGGCTCCAGGCTCTGAGCTGTCAGCACAGAGCCTGATCTGGGGCTCAAGCCCACAAACTGAGATCAAGTCCTGAGCCAAAGTCAGACACTTAATCAACTGAGCCACCCAGGCGCCCCTGAATAGTTATTTTTTTTAAAGAAGGCATACAGATGGCCAAGAGGCATGGGAAAATAGGCCTGATATCATTCATTATCAGGGAAATGCAAATCAAAACCACAATGAGATATCCCCTCATATCTGTTAGAATGACTTTTATCAAAAAGACAGGAAAAAACAAGTGCTGACTAGAATGTGGAGAAAAGGTACACTGTTTTTGGGAATGTAAATGGGTGAACCCATTGTGGAAATTAGTAGGGAGGTTCCTAAAAAAGTAAAAAAGTAGGAATACCATATAATCCAGAAACTCCACTTCTGGGTGTTTATCTGAAGAAAATGAAAACACTAACTCAAAGAGATGTAGGCACCTCTGTGTTTATTGAATCATTATTCACAATAGCCAAGATATGGAAACAACCTAAGTGTCCATCAATGGCTGACTGGATTCAGAAATTGGGATACATACATACAATGGACTATCTTTCAGCCATAAAAAAGAAGACACCTCGCCATTGTGACAACATGGATGGACCTCGAGGGTATTATGCAGGTGCAACAAGTCAAACACAAAGGCAAATACTGTGTGAGTTTATGTGTGGAATTTAAAAACAAAAAGCCAAACTCATACAGAGAACAGACTGATGGTTGCCAGAGGTGGGGGTGAGGGTAGTAGAAATGGATGAACTGTTATATTTTTTTAGTTTAAATAAATTGAATAATTTATAGAAAAGAAGTTCTATAACCAGGACTATGGGTACACAAGAGGAAAAAAAAGGAATTTGTCTGGGGAAATTGGCAGTCTATCCTCACCAGGAGGTAACAGTAACATAATAGTATGTATCATCGTATGGTAAGCACTGAAATGTTGGGTCAGTCACTACACTGTTTCCTATCACCCTATTGTATAGATATGAAGACTAGGGACCAGAGAGGTTATGCAACGTGCCTGAGGCCACACAGGAGGGGTGAGATAGGGCTTAAGCCTGAGTCTGTTCTCGGAGCCCTGCTTTCAGCAGCTGCAGAAAGGCAGCTGGGAAGAAGTCAGAACAGATTGTAGTCAGCGGTTCTCAGCTTGGACGCACATGAACATCAGCTGGGGAGCTCTTCAAACAGGACTGGTGGCCAGACCCAACTTCAGAGAGGCTGATTTAATTGAATTGAGCTCCAGCCTGGGTATCCGTAGGCTTTAAAGCTCCCCAGGTGAATCTGATGTGCACCAGGGCCAGGAACTCCAGCTGGAAGGTGCAGACCCAGGGTTGAGTCCTGAGGTGACCTAGACTGAGGCAAGACCTGGAGACGAGAGAGCCAGCAAGTGTGGGGTACATGTGTTGTTGGGGGAGGGAGCGGTGCCGGGAAGAGTGACCAGGATCAGCATTATTTTAGTCTCCATGCAAAGTGACTGCCTTCTAGATAGACATCGACCGCTTTAAACACCATCCTTCCAACAACCAAGAGAGGATCAAATCAAACTTCATGTCCTTGGAAGTTGAGGCCCAGCATCAACCTGTCTCTCATCTGACATAAGGTCCACAGCCCTGGCTCTGTCTGAAGCTGGTTTAACCCAGACCTTGGAGTTAACCCACACCTGATTTTTCACCGAATGATTTATTTAAAAAACTATGGTAAAATCTACATAACATAAAATTTACCATTTTAACCACTTGTATGTGTACAGGTCGGTGGTGTAAGGTACATCCACATCGTTGTGAAATCATCACAACCCTCTATAGAGATCTTTCACTTCGCGAACTGAAACCCTGTGCCCAGTAAACAATAACTGCCCATCCCTCCCTGTCCCCAGGCCCTGGTCACCACCATTCTAGTTCTTCTGTGAATCTGACTACAGCCCAAACCTAATTTCTTGACATATTAACTATACCTGTGCCAGCTTATATTCAAATGGCAAAAACTATGTTGGCACGGACAATGAATTACACAGCAGCCATGTCAGTGTTTTCTTTACAGCCTGCCTTCTATAGATGTTCACCCAGCATGGCAGGGGTAATTCCTGGTTCTTATACTGAGAGACCACCTTTACTAGCCTCTGTGGCAGTTAGGTGGGGACACACGACTGGGTCTGACAAATGGAATACTGTCAGAAGTGATACATGTCATTCCCAGGCCTGGCCCTGAAATCTCCCACACTACCTATCACACTCTCTTCCCACAGCGACCTCAGAGGCCACGTGTTTAAGGTGGAAGTGTCAAAATATGGGGGGAGCCTGAATCCTTGAATCCATGTTTGGGGCAGAGCCACGGAGAATTGGTGCTCAACCTGCATCAAACTGGCACATAAACAAGAAATCAAATTGGAGCTATTGGGAATTTTTGTTACTGTGGCACATCCTATTCTATCCTGACTAATACAGAGAGGTTAAGTAACTTAGAAAGATTTTCTAGTGAATAGTCATTGAAGTCAGGATTCAAGTCTAGCTCTTTCAGATATCAGATTTTGTGGTCTTCAGCATCATGCTCTATGACTATCGTTGTCCTATATTGCTCCCAAACTATTTATTTGAGGTTAAATATAAGAAAGAAAGAAAGAAAGAAAGAAAGAAAGAAAGAAAGAAAGGAAGGAAGGAAGGAAGGAAGGAAGAAGGAAGGAAAGAAAGAGAAAATCTTACTGCAAAAGAAGCTAGGTGTTTTAATGTTTCTCCACACCTAACCAGCTTTTTCTACATCACATCACCCCCTCCAAAAGAAAAATAAAACAAACTTCTTTTGCTGAGCTCCATCCCTCCAGCTGATAAAAATCCTAGCAGCCTCTAGTACTCACATCAGGCAGACATTTAAACCTATTTTTCTTTAAGAGACACTTTGCCAGCAATTTATTTTCTGTCACTGCCTGTGTTTCTACCTATGAAGGATGATATTTTGTTCACCTTTGGTGCCTTTATCCCATCGTATTCTGTAGTAAATGTCCCCAAACAATGCTTGTACTATCCGTTAGGTAGGGCTGTCTTGACTGGCTGTCGCCCAGCAAGGCTGTGTTTCCTAGTCTTTGGTCTAAACATGACGTCATTTCTTCTTAGCACATCACCCACCACCATCTCCTGTGAGTGTGTATGTATTGGAAAAAAAATGTTTCAACAGTGCTTCTTCTCTATTCTATACCGATACAATACACATCACCACACATCAAGCTAGCCCAGTGCTTGATAACCCTTTTAAAACTTTGAAGAGGAAGGTGTAAAAAAAATCACCAAGAGATAGCACATAAATCTGGGAACTTAGAAATGCAACGTTGGATCTAGAGCAGCAATATCACGAAGAAAAAGTCCAGAAAACTTTTCCCATTATGAACTTAGGAAGTACTTTGTACCCACCACTGAAATACAGGAGGGTGACCAGATTTAGCAAATAAAAATACACACATTCACAGAAGGCCTCTTAGATGTTTGGTGCTGTGGTGTGTTTGCTCCACAACTTCCTTGCTGCCTGGCTTTGGGCAAGGTGTTCATCCCTCCAAGCCTCATTTGACCCATCTGTAAAATGGAGCTAATAGCATCTACATTTCTGCATTATTAGAGGTATTAGCGAATTGTATGTAGAGTTCCTGGCATGAATACGTCCCCTTCCTTCATTCAAATCCCCACTCCTGTGAGTTAAGTATTGTTCCTCAGTAAAGTCTATCCTATCAAAAGCATGGAACAGCCAAAGGCACCAGGAGTTTCCTGAGGAGATGAAGTAGGAGGTCTGGAAGGGCAACAGTGGAAAATAGAACCCAAGGAAAAAGTAGAGGACCCAGAAGAAACCTTCTCTTTCCTTGAACTTTGCCTTGAGTGGAGGAGCTGGGCTTCTGTTTCAATGAGAGATCCCTATTGAGAAAGTACCTTCTATTCTGCCCCACACCATCCCCTCCTCTCTGATTTGCTGATGTCTGCATTTCCCCCCAATTTCTCAATCAATTAGATTCTTCAAATATTAGTTGAGCACCTGCCACATATATTCTGGTGATAGGTGGCAATGGGTGGTGAGCAGTAGGTAGGATTTAAATAAGACCAGAATCTTAGCTAGAAGGAAAAGCTCTGACAGTAGAATTTTAGGAAGTGAGAGATGCACTTCTGGAAGTAGGAGAAGTTTTCTAGGGACTCTTGAAATTATAATTCCTTTATTCAACAGGCATTTTTTGAGAACCTATTGTGTCCTGGTCCATGTACTATGGACTGAAGAGAGAATGAAAAGACCCACTTGCAGTCTTGCAGTTTCTTGCGGCCCACTAAGCAATGTGTTAAAAACAATACAATGTGAGGGGCACCTGGGTGGCTTAGTCGGTTAAGCGTCCNGCAGGATGCTATGGGAACACAGAGAAGGGTCAGCCAACTCAGACCTGTGGGGATCAGGGAAGAAAGACTTCCTGGAGGATGTGACATTTGACTTGGGTCTTGAAGAAGTGGAGGGAGAAGAGACAAAGAAGAAAGAGATTACAGGCAGAAAATACAGCACAAACAAAGGCATGGGTCAGCTCTATTAAGGCACACCTGGTAATGATAAAACAATACCAAAAGTAGAGGCGGCAAACATTTTCCAAATGTTTACTATACAGTAAGTGCTTTACATGTATGATCTCACTTAATCCTCACAATACCCCTCAGACACAGGTGTTATTTGTTTTCCCATTCTGCAAATGAGGAAACTGAGTCATAGGGAGTTTGGGTAATTTGTCCAAATTTACACAGCCAATTAGCATCTGAATTTAGAATTGAACGTGGCTTTTCCAATTCCCAAAGCAAAGCTCTTAAAGCTTCATCCATACTTCCTATGGATCTTCATTTAGACTGTTGAAGCCAAGAGCCCAGCATTCCTTAGTCATCTTGCGATATATTTGTTGTCTTCTCTTCTCTTTCATGTGGAAATCTGGCCCAGTTTGAGACCCAGCAGCTGGGGTGTGTACCAGGATCCCTAGACTTCCTTTCTTCCTTCTTCCTGCCCAGTATTTCAGCCATCCATCTTCACAAAGCACCAAATTAGAGAAAGATTCTGGGAAAAACAAAATTGATGGCTAACGTCACCCTTGGGTCTTTAATGAGACTGCAGCCGTGCTTAACTTATCATGGCCTCCCCCTTTCCACCACTGCTTCCCAAGAGCTTAGCCGTCCGTATTGACTCCTAGACTACTGGGGATGAGAGTCCATTAGAAGGAGTCACTGCAGTCTGTTAATTTGCCTTCCATTGTGGGTTGATTTTTCACATGTTGACTTTCCTTATCTCATTTCCCTAGCTGCTCCATTTAGAAATTAATAATATTGTCAAACTAAAAAAGAAAAACAAAACAATGTATTGGTCCTGTTGTGGCTGTGTTTAGCTAGTGACTCCCAATGGTGGGAGCTGGGAGGGTGGAAAGAAGGCAGAAGCCAGAATATTTCTCATTCTTCTCTGCCCCCAGTGATTCTGGCAGTACTGCCTCTTCTCTATGACATGTCCAGGGGTCCACCATGGTCCTAAAGGGGAACCCTGGCCCTGGGCTTTGGAACACCACTTTTCTCCTTTGTTTCTCCAGCTTAGGGGATGACTCACAACCCCCTTCTTTGCTTCTCATCTTTCTTTTCAACTGGGCAAACAATCTCCTGTATTAAATTCTTTCTGTCTCAAATACTTACAGTGGTTTCTTTGTACCTGGTGGGAGCCTAACTGATACAGAAAGGGAAGCCAGTTTGCTAAACAATGACATCTGGGACCCAGCTCAATCTATACACTATTATCAATCCAATCTTATATGATTTTGTTCCATTCAACTCAACTCAATTTAACTCAATTCAAATCAGCAAATGTTTATGGAGCACTAACTTTGAGAAAGGCAATGTACCTACTAGGTAATAGGGATACAACATAAAGGGGGAGAAAAGCACCCTCAAGGAGCTAATGGTCTAATGGAATAAATAGGCAGGAGACAAAGAGTTAAGGTATTCTATGCAGTGAATTGTAATCAAATGTTTTATTAGGTAAGCTTTATTAGGTGAGGGTTAAGAGAAGTTTCCCAAGGAAGCCATACTCAAATAGAAAGATATGAAATAAAGGCTACCAGGCAAGGAGAATAGCCCCATAATATAGGTGAGTAGATGGGAAATTATGAGGTTTGAGAAATCTAATTTCCAGAAAACATAATATGATAGTAAAAATCCAGCCTCTGAAATCTATCCAGGCAAATGGATGAATAGAGCAGAATATTTAGCCCAGAAAAAACTCTAGCATAAGATTTTTATTTGATAAACATAATAAAAGAGTAAATAAAAATTTGCTAAATAAATGTATTGGGACAACTATTTAACTATCAAGGGCGAAATGCAGATTTCACCTTATAGTTTTGATCAGAATTACTGATTGGAGAATTAAACTCCCCCCTCACCCCCAAGAAACCAGAGACTCTAGAAGACACTCTATACGTTAAGTTTATAAGGATTTGGAAATGGAAATGGACTTTCTAAAACATGAAACATACAATGAAAAGAAAGACATTGTTGTACAAGTTAAACTCCATATGCAATGTTAACCTTAAATGAACTAGAATTGAAAATCACACAAAGAAATATGACAGAGGATTTGTATTTTTTAAATGTTTATTTATTTTTTAGAGAGAGAGAGCATGCACATAAGTGAGGAAGGGGCAGAGAAAGATAGAAACACGAAATTGGAAGAAGTCTCCTGGCTCTGAGCTGTCAGCACAGAGACTGACCTGGGACTTGAACTCCATCCCACGAACTGTGAGATCATGACCTGACGTAAAGTCAGACATTTAACAGAGGATTAGGCTAGGCACCCCAAGCATTCATATTCTTAATATACAAAAAGCTTTTACAAACAAATATGAGAAGGCAAACAATCCAGTGGAGAATATGAGGTAATGATATAAATGTGCAACTCACATAAAATCTCTGGGAAAATTTTAATCCACTAGTAGCAAAATAAAACAATAGGATTCTTTTTTTTTTCTAATCACATTGGCAAACTGTGTTTTATTTTCTAAATAAGATTCTGCTGAGTGTGGTGTGAAAAGGAATCTTTCATCGTTGCTAGTAGGAGGGTAAATTACTACATTCTGGAAAACCATTTTGTGACATGTATCAAGTGCCTTGAAAATGTTTATGATTTTCAAAAAAAAAGTTAATGACTGTCATTCACATTTCTCAATATATCCCAAGTAAATAAGCAGAGATGTAACCGTGTTGGTATTACTTATAGTGAAAAATTGAAAATAACCTGTCTTAGGCAGCTTCACTGTGCAACATAATCACAGAATCTCACGCCATGCAACAATTATGATACAATGGGATAAAATCTCTTAATCATAGTGTTAAGTGCAAACCAAAGCTAGAAACCAGACAGGAAAGGGACCAGTCTTTCCGGACATGTCAGGGAAGTCCTACAGAGGAGGTGATAGTTAAACTGGGTCCTAAAGGATGAATTGGAGTTTACCGGGTAGAGCAGAGAAGGAACCTGGCAGAAAGAAGGTGTGTAAATGTAGGGAAGCCTGAAGGAGTAAATTTAAGGAACGGGAGGGGGTTGATATGGTGGAGCTTAGATGGTGTGTGTTGCGGTAGGATGGAAAGGCTAAGGGCAGAAGCCAATTGGAGTCAGAGGATTTTAGTACCATCCTGAGAATTGGGCAGTGGACAGTCCATTTGGATTTGCAGGCAGAATTGTGGGAGCATTCATTCTGTTTCAGGAAGCTCATGGGGAGGGAGGCCAGCCAAGACTTGCTGGGGT
Source organism: Crocuta crocuta (assembly GCF_008692635.1). Lineage (NCBI taxonomy): Eukaryota > Metazoa > Chordata > Mammalia > Carnivora > Hyaenidae > Crocuta > Crocuta crocuta. The sequence goes on from NW_027532163.1 coordinate 4,495,386, forward strand.
TTGGCCCAAGGCATGGGGAGTCAGGTTGGGGGGATGGAGGATTAGAGAGGTATGAAGGAGTGGGCCTACAGAGGCCAAGATAAACAAAGATGTAATTCCTGGATTTGCTGTTTGTTGAGACAAATGGGAACAAATAATTTGAAGACAGCTGACACTCGCACTCAAGAATGCAAGATCTCCTGAGGAGGAAGGCGATGAAAGTAGATGTTGGGGGAAGTATTTGCAGAACACCTTCACACCTGGTATCAGTCAGCCTTCTCCCGTGAAAACAAGACCTCTCACCCTCCCCAGAATGCATCTGGGAAGCACAGTGCACTCCAGAGACCCTGAGTTTCTAGTATCGATCTCATTCTAGGCTTTTCTCTTTCAGTTTCCCCCATAGTGACAGCGGGAACAGTGAAGTTCATGAAATACCACCTTCGAGATTGCGACAGATGAGAGAGTGCCATTGGTGGCCAAACCCAAGTATAGATTTTCTGTGACCGTCTGCAATAGTCCCTCCCGGAAACGGATGGATCCTTCTGGACACCGGAAATCACGGTTGTGCAGGAGCACGCTGGCACACCACTCTAGCCTACCACCCTGCGTGCATTTTTGCCTTCCTTTAATCAGTGACCATTTGCAGGGATGATCTCAACGCCCATGAAAACAGTTCCATATATTACTGTGACATTCTTTATATAATAAGAAAAAAAGGAGAGGGTTGAGGGTTGGCTTGTAGGGCTGCAAGCTGTGTCCGCTACTAAGGCCCTCAGTTTATAGGTTAATTTTTCCATCAGCTGAAGAGGCTGCCTTCTCGGGCGTGTCGGAGAGAGGAGAATTTATTACCCAAGGCACTGCTGTCATTGGGAGGCAGGTAAATAACTGCATTGCAAATGTGGTGTGAAGGGGACACGCTTCTGCTCCAAGTTGGCAGGCAGAGGGGTGTTAAAGAGAGCTCAAGGCCTAGGGGGCAGGGGAAGACCACTCAGCCTATGTATTTGGACTTTTCCCATCTAGGGACACTGTCACGGTCTCCTGGGGAATCCAGATAGTCAGCCCTGGCTCAGCCCAGGAAAGAGAGCTGACTGCACATTTTGGAGCCTGTTTCCAAACAGCACTGTCATTATTACTGAGGGCTTTAAACAAGCAGTCGCCTGGTGACAAAGGGATTTAAAATGCCAACAGTGTGATTGTTTAGTAAAAGCTGGCAATTAACCTCCATGACCCCTATTATCCACTGGTTTTCTCAGAATCAGGGGCCAAGCCCAGATGAAGCTCTGACCCTGCATTATAGGCTCATGGTCTATCTTGACAATTAACATTCTGGGTCCAAACCCCCAGGGGGCAAAGTTTGAGAAACGTCTTTTTCTAACTTGTGCTTCATGTCCGACCCTAAATACCTACTTCTGGGGACTTCTCACTACAGCTTCATCTTGTGGGCTCCCCCCAATTTTTTTTAGGGTAAAACCAAGCTATTGCAAGGATGCAGTCTCCCACAAGATTCAAATTCACTTCTCTGTCACCTAACGCCGTAGTTGAGGAAGACGGTACAGATTGGGTGGGCCCCTCTGGACACTTGAGACCTGGTCTTTGGGATCCAGATTGCTTCTTGCTGGAGTCACCATCCTTTTAGATCAGGAGCCAGTAAAAATTTTCTGTAAAGGGCCAGAAAATAAATATTTCCAGCTTTGTGGTCCAAATGGCCTCTGTTGTGGCTGGTCAACTCCACCATTACAGCACTGAAGCAGTTAGATGATTCGTAAACAAATGGACATGGTTGAGCGCCAATAAAACTTGGTTTACAAAAACAGGTGGTGGGTGGGATATGGCCTGTGGGCCATAGTTTTGCTCACCATGAGCAAGACCAGTGCTGTCCAGTAGAAATATAATGGGAGCCACCTATAGAATTTTCAATTTAGTAGCAACATTAAAAAACGTACAACGAAGCAGGGGGGAATTAATGTTATTACACTGTACTTAACTCATGTCTGAGAGTTTATCTTTTCAATATGAAATCAAAATAAATAAGTTTCTTTTTTGAAAGACAAAAAGGGCTCAAGTGAATGAGGTGCAGAGATAGAGGGAGAGAGAGAGAGAAATGGAGTTCACCCAAAACGGGGCTCATGTGCTCACCCAAAACAGGCCTCAAGCTCACCCAGTATGGAACTCAAGCTCATAAATCTTGAGATCATGACCCGAGCTGAAGTCAGATGCCTAACGACTGAGCCACCCAGGAGCCCAAAATAAATAACTATTAATGAGATATATTACATTCTTCTTTTTTAGTACCAAGTCTTTGATACCCAGTGTGTATTACATACATACAGAGATCTCAGCTTGGAGCAGCCACGTTTCAAGTGCTTGGCAGCACACGTGGCCAGTGGCTCTCATACTGGTGAAGCCCTAGAGGGTCGCTCTTGTCTGTGTGGCCAAAGCTGGCTCATTGGCACCCCTTTTGCATTCCAGCTCATGGGAGTTGGCAAGGAGAGCACACACCTAGTTGTAGAGTCAAAACTCCAAATTGCATATGCCATTTTTCTTGACCTAATATTGAGAGGATTCCAGTCACGTGGACAAGTCCCATTGCAAAGGAGTGTGGGAAATGTAGTCTGTAGCTGGGTGGACATGTATCCAGCTAACTGTTGGCAGGGGCCGGTTCTATCATTAAGAGGAAGAAGGGGAGAAAAGACACTGGTAGACAGTAATTTTCGCCATACCATTGAAGTTGTAATTAATTGTTCAACAATCTTCTGATTCTGAAATCATACCCTGCCTTCGGTACAAAGCTGCATTGTCTCCCTGTTGCTTAGAATGTTATAGCAAATATATACGTGCATCACTGAATATATACCAAGCCCTGTCCTAAAAAGTTTTCCATACACCAGCATTAATTAATTTAATCCTCATTAATATCCTCATACTTAACACGAGCAAATAGAGAGATTAAGTAACACAGCTAATAAGTGATAAAGTTGAGACTCTAACCCAAAGAGATGGGCTCCAGAGGCAGGTTCTTCTAGTGCTTTGGACCATTGCCTACTGGCTCTTGAGACCCTCCTTGATGCACCTGCCACCTCACCAGCCTCCTCACTCCCCACACTCTAGTGACACAGGCCTGCATCCCTTCTGCTCTCACCACAGGGCCTTTGCACATCCTCCGCCCTCTACTGAGTATGCTCTTCCTTCCCCTTTTAGTGGAGGTAACTCCTCCTCACTTCCTGGACCTCAGTTACAGTGATCAAATTCCCATAGAGAGGCTTCCAGAGCACTGAGAACTTTCCCTGCATACCACACACCCCAGTTGTGCCTCTCATTGGTTTGGGTGATTACTTTCTTACTAAAGTCCCTGCCTCCCATATTCCCACCTCCTCCAGCCCGCATGAAAGCTCCGTGAGGACAGAGTTCTTCTCTTTGCTGTTGAGCAAGAGTCCATGCAGGGCCCTGGAGGGATAGGCTGTGGCTCAAGATATTTGCAGACTAAGGAAGTGGATGGGAAAGTTGTTGATGAGTCAATGAGGCCTGATGCTAGGATTAAAAAAAAAAAAAAAAAAAAGCCCTTGCTGGTGCAGCTTACAGAAAAGCTAACAGAGGCACAGAGGACTAAAACTGTGGTTGTGTTGTACAGCGTGGTGCTGGGTCTAGTTCTTGATCATTGGTCCCGATGGACACAGAAGAGAATAAGCAGGTGGTCATGGAGACAGCCTGTGCGTTGGGTCCAGAGAGGCCTTGACTCGAAGGCCTTCCTTGATGCTGATGTTCTGCCACATTTCTGTGGATTTCAAATGCTTTTTTCCTTCAAATTTTAATGTTTTTGAAGGCACAATTGATCTTACAACTGAGCTGTACACTTAATGAAGTGTATTCTTTGTCGGTCCCTGTGAAGCAGTTATGGAATCAATGGTGAGTCCCACAGTCAATGGCATTTTGGAATTGAGGTAATTCCATTTGTGGCCTTGGGTAAAGTCTTTGCTTTTCTGAGACCTAATTTCCTTATCTATAAAAGGGCAGAGTTGTCGTAAATATTGGAGATGTATATAATGGCCCCAGCACAGTGACTGGTGGCTTTAATTCATCCATAGAAAGTCTATTATGAGTTTCATAAAATATGTGTCAGATTAGTGTTTTGCGAGAATAATCCATATCCTTGTACGGTCAGTGACACATTTGGCCACTCACAGTTTTAAAAAGGAAAGTAAAGAGAAGATTTTAAGGACTCTTTCCTCTTTACATTTTAATTAATGCTGTACAAAACCTTTCTCTAGTTATCTTTATGTTGTGAGACAAGACTCACCAGAACCCGCACAGGCAGAGGGCAGAGGGCACTGCTGAGCCAGTCACTAGAGCCAACTCTTAAAGCTCATTTGCTCCCTCCCCTTTGCTCTCTGAAGACTCTACAAATAGTCTCCGTAGGCCTTTGCTTCTCCCTTACAGTAAAAATTATATGGAATTTGACTCATCTACAAAGCACATCTCTCTCTCTCATTTAATTCAGGGCAATTACTGTTCTATTTCTACATATAATGCTCTTTTCCAGTTTATTCTTGGTGAGCGTTAGTCAGTGCAGCTATATTTTAGTTAAGGATTCTATTGGCTCTGAACCAGTAACTGGAGTATTATCACAGTAAGTCTTCTAAAGTCTTTATTTACGTCACTGTTTGTTGTTTATCGACTTGAATCAGGACACGGACAACGATATAAATTAAGCCTTCAGACGATCCTGTGGAAACATATGGCTTTATGAAGGACCTCCCTGTACCGTTAAAAACCATCACAGGACCAATAGTTGTCTTAACTGTATTTAACTTGGCAGACAAATGAGTACTAAGAATAAATGAGAAAACATATATTCAGATTAAAAACAGAAAAAGCAACTGCTGAGTGAGGGCAGAGAGGGAGTAAAAAGTGGACTAAGTACTTTTGAAGTGAAGAGAATCAAATCCCTTTCCTGCTGAATGGAGGAGTCAGCCATAGACAGACTTCAAAGCACACCTTTTCTATCGACCAACCTTTGGTTATTTTTCCTCTCTATGCTGCTATGATATCAAAATCAAATCACTTTTCCTCTCTATGCTGCTATGATAAGGTGTTCCATCATTTGTCACCCCTTTATTCCTCAACTCTTTCAAGAGCTGAGGAATTTTTGGAAACAGCGAAAAACATTGAGAGCTAAGTTGGGTGAAAAAAGTTGATGATGGGGTAATGACTGTGAGTGTATGTGCACACGTGCACATGTGTATATGATGTGTAAGAGATCTTCCTAACTGACCATAAAGTAAAGAAACAAGTTGTAGTGGGTTAAATGATGCCCCTCCCCCACAAAAAGGTCCATTCTGAGGAATCTGGGAGTGTGAGTTTATTTAGGAAAAGGGTCTTTGCAGAGTAATTAATGATCTTGAGATCATCTTCTATTGTTTGGGTGGGCCTTGAATTCAATGACAAGTGTCTTCTGAGAATGAGACAGAGCAAGATTTAGGACAGCCAAGAGAAGGCTCCGTGAAGACAGAGGTAGAGGTGTGAGTGTCACAGGTGTGAGTCCAGGAGACAGCAAAAGCTGGAGCAGAAAACAAAGAGTTACCTCTGAGAGCCTTCAGAGAGAGTACCGCCCTGCCAATATCTTGACTGCAGATTTCTGGCCTATAGAACTAAGAATACATTTATTTTATTTGAGGCTACCATGTGGTGGTAATTTGTTATGACAGTTCCAGAAAGTTAATACACTGGTCTATTTTTTTTTTTTTTTTTTGGCTTGAAAAGTTGGTTTTAAGACAATTCTCCAAGAGAAAGGAATTTCAGAACGAATCTGAGTAGTGCTATTATCATTAAAATAAGTGTCTATTTTCCTCTAAAGTCTATTTAAAATAATTTCTCCCCATCTGTATCAGTCAGGGTCCAACTAGGCAAGTAGAAACCACTGTGGGTATTTATAGAGAGTGAATTTAATGCAGGAATTTGTTCACTGATACGAGAAGCCAAAAGGAACCCTAGAGGTAAGCGAGAGATTACCCTCAGCAGGAAGCCATGATGCCCCTAGGGAGGAAGTGGTGGTTGGAGGTCAAGGTTATCAGCAAGAAGCTGAACCATGGTAGGCTTACAGAGTAGGGGATGCTACTTGAGGTGAACAGAGAGGGGAGAAATGCCTTAGTTTCTATCCTTCCTCTCCCCTTCCATCTCTCTCAGTCTTTCTCATCAGCTCAACTCAGCCAGCAGCTCCCTCACAGAGAACCTAAGAAATGGCCTCAAAAGGATAGAACCAGGTAAGCATGAGGAATGGATTGATGACTTGGCTGCCCAGGATCTGGATCCTGCGTGGAAGCACATTTCAGGAAAACTGCTCTAGGAGGTCAGGTGGCATTCTACTTACTTCCTCAAAGATTTGGAATCATTCCTCCATATATATTTTTTCTGTGGCAGACAGGATAATGGTCCCCAAAGATGTCCACGTCCCTATTCCCAGAAACTGTGAATATATTACTTTATTTTACAAAATGGACTTTCTAGACATGGTCACGTCATCCTGGATTATCTGGTATAATCACCAGGGGTCTTACAAGCAGGAGATGAGGGTCGAGGTTGGAAAGGAGATGAGATGATGGAGCAGTGGTTGGAGCTGTGGCTTTGAAGACGGTGGAAGCAGCTACAAGCCATGGGTGGCAGACAGCCTCTCAAGCTGGAGAAGGCAGGGGGAGGATCCTCCCCTAGAGCCTCCAGAAGGGAATGTGGCCCTAAAAGCACCCCGACTTTTGCCCAGCAAGACTGATTTTACATTTCTAGCCTCGAGAACTGTAACATATTAAGTTTATGTGGTTTAAAGCACTAAGTTTGTGGTAATTCCTTACAGAAGAATAAAAGTTACCAGTTTTTTACCTTATACCTCAAATAGCAAAATAAAGCCCCCAACATTATTACATCTCCAGCTGACGCATTGTGCAAACTGAGCACAAATGTGAGCCTGTGCTCTTTCCTCTCCACTCATTTCTCCCTGTACCTCTCTGACATGAAGGCTCTAGGACGGTCAAAGGCCAAGCATATAATGTCAGTGATGTCATGTCATCCTAAGAGTTACAAGCCACTGTTTGCAGTAAATGAAGTGACAGTTTTCTTGTGTTAGGGTTTGATTTACATCTACAAATAGTATTCAATCCTAACTTTAGTCAACAGGTAATCACATTGCATTCGAAAATGCTCCTTTCCAACATGTTGGCATAATTGCTTCACTTTGGTGGGTGGTTAGCATTACTTTGGTGATGTTTATTAAAGCTACAAAATGTCAGGAGGTGCCTGGGTGGCTCAGTTGGTTGAGCGTCCATCTCTTGATTCCAGCTCAGGTCATGATTACAGGGTTAGGGATCAAGCCCCGCCTCCATGCTCAGTGTGGAACCTACCTGAGATTCTCTCTTTCTCTCTCTCTCTCATTCTCTCTCTCTCTGTCTCTCCCTCTGCCCCTCCCCCACTTGTGCGCTCACTCTATCTCTAAAATGAATTAAAAAATTTTTTTAATGTTTATTTTACTTTTGAGAGAGAGAGAGAGAGACAGAACGTGAGTGGGGTAGGGAATCACAGAATCCGGAGCAGGCTCCAGGCTCTGAGCTGTCAGCATAGAACCCGATGCAGGGCTCAACTCATGAACCATGAGACCATGACCTGAGCCAAAGTTGGATGCTTAACCGACTGAACCACCCAGGTGCCTCTAAAATAAATATTTTTAAAAGCTACAAAATGTCTTATGCTATTACTGGAATGTCTTCATTAAGTTAAACAGGCTTGATTCAGATAAATTAAAATAATAGCTCATGTGTTTACAAGGGGTTTCCTAATCTAATTAATGGCAGAGCTCATGGTTCAACATTCCTTTCCTTTCTTCTTTCTTCATTCAAGGGAGGTGGAGGGAAGAAGAGAAAGATACAGGCCAAAAATAAGGGGCCAGATTCTTTTAAAAATAAGAGATAACAGACTAACAATAACAATAGTTATGGCAGTAATAATAATACAACTTAACTGTATAGAATCTATGCTAAGAGGATGAGTTTATGTGCCCTTTTCACCTGGTTCTAATGACCTCATGAAAGGAATATGATTAGCCACATTCTGCAGCTGAAGCAGCTGAGTCTCAGTAGATCAAGTTCATTCAGGTGGTAATCATCTGAACTGGAACTCTAGAATCAAGATTGTAAGTGCTATATTTGGGTGTTTGGTGTTCTGCTTTTCAACTTGGCTTTTCATCATTTGGAAAGGGAAGAACGCCTAACTCAACAAAAATTTATACATAGTACGTATTTGTTAAATATTTATCACATCCATGTATGAATAAATGAATGAAGATTTCGACCCAGCTACTGCACACCTCCAGGCAAGTCACCTGCTAATCCTAGGACTGAGTAATGTGATACAAAGAGGCAGACATGCTTCTGGTTTGGAAAAGAGTGAATGACTTGAGTTCATTCATTTGTTCATTCATTCACTGGTTCATTCACTCATTTCCTCATAGAACAGACATTGTTGAGGATTTACAATGCGTCAGGTACTATGCTAGCCAATGGGAGTTACAGGTAAGAAAGACACAGTTCCTTCTCTTAGGGGATGTTCAGAGGCCTCTCTATAGGAACTCAGTCCACCCTGATGACTAGAACAATACCATAAAGTCACAAAACCGGGACCTGAATGGGACCTTGGAGGGCATCTTCAGGTGAAAGTGTATTCAGCTGACCAGCTCTGCCATAGTTCAGGGTCAGATAGGCCTGGGTTTTATCCTGGATAGGTTGCTTGCCAGCTAGACCTCATTTGCTGCACTTGCTCGCTTGGGGATATTAGTGCATCTCCTCGGGGGTTGAAATGAAGCTCAGAAATGACATAGGATGCTTAGATGTAAGATGACATAACTGCTTAGCTTAGAATCTGTCCATAGGAAGCACCCAATAAATGTTTAAATGTATGTCACTCTGTCTACCATGCTTCTGATTATATGTACTGCCTCCTGCCATTATTGAGTGTTTATGCGTGTGTGTCATATCTGCTTATCTCTACTGCAAGTGCTTCCAAGATTGGTTAGACAGGGTGTGAATATAAAATGTTGAGACTGGACATTTTTCATAACTCTCTGAAGTACCGGTTCCAGATCACAAGCCTCCTGGCACGGTGACTTGTCGGAGCCCTCATCACAGCGACCATAAACCCTTCTGCAGGCTGCTTCCCTTCTTGCTTGCTCTGTAGAGTTTCTTCTTCACCTGCCCGATCTTGTCATTCCCCTGCCTTCCAGAAGCTTCCCATTGCACTTAAAATGGACCTAAGCTTCCTACCATGGCCTGGGGAGACCCTGTTGGCTTCCCGGCCATCAAGCCTGCCGTTTCCACGTTGAGCTGTCTGTGCTAACCCACCTCAACCTTCTTTCTGCTCCTTGAATACATGAAGGCTTTTTGCCTTCTCTCCCCTCCACTTAAGTAGGACCTTCCCAACCGCCCTCAACTGGTCCTGCCTTGTTAAATGCCACTTGCTCAAAGACAGCGCTCTATTCATCTGCTCCAAGCCTTACCCTGCTTGTGTTCCCTTCCTGAAACTGATTGCCGGGCGCCTCCCACACTAAAGAAGCTCTAAGAACACTGAGTTCTTCATTCACTGCTGCATTGCCATGACCTAGACCGGAGCCTGCCACATCTCAGGTGTTGCATAAAAGTCTACTAAATACATGAATGAATCCTTCACAACAGTGGTTTTTCTGATTTAAGGAGACTCACTTCTATCCTTCAATAACAAATTATTAGTATCTAATTTTTTATTGTGCATGCTTGATTTATAACTATTTAATAACAGCAAAGCATTAGATACTTGCTCTTCTCCCTTCCCATAGATCTGTGGACTGCACCGGACACTGTGGACAGAGTAGCTGGAAGACATGTGTTTATGCCCCATACTCCCAAATCAACAGTGCGCAAAACCTCCTTAAGCCCTGTGATTGCCTGTGAAAAGCCCAGACAGACCAAACCAGGAAGCATACCAGGGCCAAGAAATGAAACCTCCAGGCATAAAGGGCAGACTATAGAACTTTGCAAAAAGGTACAGTATGTGTAACATACAACACGCATGAGGATGTGGTTCAGGGGTCCTCAAGTCTGCCCTTGTGTTTCTTGGACACTTGAGGAAAGTGACTTGAGAGTAAGGTACTCTGTGCAATAAGCCTTGACACTGATGGTCTGTTTTAGAAACAGATGTATTAGAACTTTGATCCTGGGTATGACATAGAAAGATGCCATGAGATGATATGGATCTCAGTGTGCAAATTGGTTCTTAGGTGATGAAAAAATCTTGTTTTCATGTATAAAGCACAGATTAACATCCAGATTTCACAGGGAGGGGAGGAAATTAGGAAGAAAAATGCCTAGATGGAAGTCATCTAACAACCACAATGAGGTTGGGACTCTTTGACCGCTTTATAGATGAGGAAACTGATTCTCACGTGGAGTGAGTAGAATACTCAAGTTCACTCAACTCTAAGTGGGGAGCAGGGACTGGAAGTTCCAAAGTGCCGTGTTGTTCCAGAGGAAAACATTTCTCATAGAAACTCTAGAAGGTGCTTAGGTTCGCTCCGTGCTGCTGGACTACTCTGTTAATGGAGCAGTAAGCAAAATTGTGAGCTGGGTGTCCTTCCAACTTCTCACCAGGAAGAACTTCTGACATCTCAAGGGCTCCAGAGCTCCCACACTGGGGACCTGTTTGTCAGCACATCTGAGACCTCCCAATCATGTCGTTAGTGTTCACGTGAATCTTCATGAGAATACAGAGTGGTGGGGCCTGAAGGAATCACACAGACATAACTAGGGGAGATATAAAGGAAAACAAGAAAGAAATGCAAAGTGAAAAACTATCAGGCTCTCTGAATGTAGGTCTGTGGGTCTATAAAGGACATGAAGCCAAGCTCTGCTCCCTATGTCCTGTGTGACCTGGACAAGTCACTTAACCTCTCTGAGCCTTGGTTTCCCCATCCAGGAAAAGGGTGTGAGGACTAATGAGATATTCCGAGAATGGGTCTCCCAGTCTCTGCTAGGGAAGGTGGCTTGTGTCTCTGTGCCTGGCTTGCTCTACTCCAAAATGAACTGTTTCCTGTCACCAGGAGTCCTATATGTACTTCATCCCAATGTTTGCTATGTCCCAAATGATTCATCGAGTGGGGAGGACAGAGATCACCGAGCCCCAGTGTAAGTTTTCAAATGGGTCCGTTTTCTGTGGGCATCATAAAGAGCCATCAGCAACCACAAAACTACCAGTTGGATGAAGAGCAAATCCAGGGAGAATGGCAAAATCGCGTTAAACCTCAAATTATTTTCAATACTCTTGAACACTGGAAGAGTCCTTATCTGCATGCAATTGACATAATAACTCCTAATTATTCTTCCCCACTCATTAAAGCACATTTCTTAAGAGTTGTTACTCAGCCTCCCTATTTTAAGGCTAGTTCTTTTCACTCCATGTACATGAATGTAATTCATTTCCCTTTTTCTGATGCACAGGGAGTAAAAATGTCCCTGTTACACTTCCTGCCTTGGTGTCATCATTCTGCAGCCTGATTTACCATTTTCTTGCCTTTCATCCTTTGGATTGTATATGTCCTACACTCAGGAGGCTGTGTGGACAGTTAGAAACACCACCCTGGCTGGGGTCAGAAAGAAATGGGGGTGAATCTTAGTGTTGCTGCTTTCTGGTGGGGGGAGCTTGGGAATGCTGCTCGAGCTCTCCCAGCCTGTTTCCTTCTCTGTGGGGTGGAAATGGTGACTCCCGACATGCGAATTAATAAGCTCTTGTTTACCATGATAGTTAGCATCCTTCATAGCAAGTGGCAGAAAATTTGACCCAACTTGGCAAAAACAAAATAATGCAATTTATTGACTCATGGGGCAAAGAAAAATAAAATCCTTAAGTATGGAACGTCAGAGATAAGACTGGCAGTGTTGGTAAGGGACAGCCTTCACATCCACAGTGGGATAGAACAGAAGCTGTGACCGCCGACTACATCCTCCCTCAAAACTGAAGACCCACTGTGTGCCTGCACTCTGCAAATACCAAAGGAACACGTTTCTTTTGGGACTTAATTCAGTTATTGCAAAACTCCTAAGTGGGCTTTGTAAAGTTTGGATATGTGAATCTACTTTCCACTGGAAGTTTTATGAACTCTACATACAGATAAAATATTTCTTTTTCTTTTCAAGATTTTATTTTTTAAGGGATCTCTACACCCAATGTGGGGCTTGAGCTTACAGCCCCAAGATCAAGAGTTGCCTGTTCCATCGGCTGAGCCAGCCAGCTCCCTCCAGATAAAATATTTCTGATGAAAAGTTAATGCTAAGAGTTTAAACTATTTTAAGTATAAATACACACACACACACACACACACACACACACAGTTCATCATTGAATTTCAAAAGCATAGCATAGAGAAAAAATGAAATATCTCAATAATTTTAATTTTGATTACATGATGAAATGATACTACTTTAAATATCTTGATGTTATGCATTGAATTATATCCTCTCAAATTCATACATTGAAGTTCTAATGCTCAGTGCTCAGAATGTGACTTTATTGGGAAATATAGTCACTGCAGACATAATTAGTTATGATGAGGTCATACTGAAGTAGGGTGACCTTACCTGGTGTCCTGATAAAAAGGACATCGTGTGAAGAGAAAGGAATACATACACAGGGAAGACAATGTCAAGACTCAAGAAGAATGCCATCCACAAGCCAAAGATTTCCAACGAGCACCAGAAAATTGAAGAGCAGCATAGACCAGACCCTTCCTTCACAGACCCCAGAAGGAACCAATCCTGCCGATATTCTGATTTCAAACTTTTAACCTCCACAACTCTGAGACCAAACATTTCTGCTGTTTAAGCAGCCTGATTTGTGGTGCTTCGTTATGGCAGCCTTCAGGACCTAATACACTCAGGTTGAATAAAATATATTATTAAGATCGGGGCGCCTGGGTGGCTTAGTCGGTTAAGCGTCCGACTTTTGCTTAGGTCATGATCTCGCGGTTCGCGGGTTCGAGCCCCGCATCGGGCTCTGTGCTGACTGCCAGCTCAGAGCCTGGAGCCTGTTTCAGTCTGTGACTCCCTCTCTCTCTGACCCTCCCCTGCTCACTCTGTCTCTCTGTCTCTCCTAGAAATAAATAAAAAATATCTAAAAATATATATTATTAAGGTCAATCTCATATTTACTTTTTATTTATTTTTAAAAAAAATTCTTTTAATGTTTTATTTATTTCTAGGAGAGACAGAGAGACAGAGTGAGCAGGGGAGGGTCAGAGAGAGAGGGAGTCACAGACTGAAACAGGCTCCAGGCTCTGAGCTGGCAGTCAGCACAGAGCCCGATGCGGGGCTCGAACCCGCGAACCGCGAGATCATGACCTAAGCAAAAGTCGGACGCTTAACCGACTAAGCCACCCAGGCGCCCCTCATATTTACTTTTTAAATATGTAGGTAATAAGAAGTTAAAATTACATGTGTAACTTGCATTATTTTTCTACTGGATAGCACTTCTCAAGGGGGAAAGCACAGGTACTAGAAACACAAAGGAAGGGCCACTTGACCTACTTAGGGAGCTCAGGAAAAGCTTCCCCAAAGAAGCCATGTTTAGACTGAGGTCTGGAGAATCATTAGGGCTTCAGTAAGTGAGGGAGTGGTGAGTGGGATGTGGAAGAGCAGAGGGTGAAGAGAGGGAATGGTTTTCACAAACACCCAGGCAGAAAAAAGTGTGGCTCTAGCCTGAGCCCTCCCCAGTAACGGCATGCTCAAAATTGCCAAAGCACTCCTTTGGCACATTCAATTCCTAGGGGGTTAATTACTCCCTGCAATCCCACCCCCGGATGCTGAGAGGTGCTTAGCACAGCACCATGGACATGGATTAGTAAAGAAGAATCAAAAGAGAGTCAACAATTTATGGGGAACATTGTGTGCAAATAAAAGTATGAGTAAATAATTCTAATAAACATAGATGGAAACAATTCAGGCACATGTGGAAGATGAGATGAGCCCGTTCCGAAATTTAACGACTTCAGGTTACTAAAACATTCTCATCATCACTCAAATGAAACAACTCCAGTGTACCCCATAAGTCAGTGGCGGCTGTGACTTTCAGGTGTCTTTTTCATGATAGCCATGGGACCTGTTTTTATTGGGTTGTTGGAGATAACAATCCCACAAGAGTTTGTTGACTAGAAGCCAAGCGCGATCCACCAGATCTAAACTCTGTGCCCAGCAGAGGAATTCATCCTTCATCCGAACAGAGGACGTGAACCCAACACTTTGAGCTGAGAGTGTGGATGAACTAGGAACTTTACTCGAGAAGGTGACTCAATGAAAGGAAGGGGAAAGAGAAGCACATTCATATACTTATTTCCAAGCTCAGTCCTGCTGCCTTTAAATATATCCGGTTTCTTAACTTGTGAAAGAATTTCCTCTACTCTTTGAAAAATGAAAATGTAGATGGTTAACACTAGCAAATATCTTTGAGTCAATCTTATTCTCCCTCTACTGTCATGCTCTGTTGAAAGTTGAACTACTGAACGTTACTACAGCATCTTCCATTCATCCGTTCATTCAAATAACCATTTATGGAGCTCAGAGAGGTTCAGTGATGAAGGTCACAGAGACAGTTAGTGACAGAGTCTACCCTTTTTGGCTGGAGCATCACTTCCCATGAAGATGGCAAACCAACTTTCACACTGTAAGACAGGAGCCTCCTCATCATGGACCAGACATCCAAGTGACTCCAGGAGTCTAGAGCATTTTCGGTCCTCCCTGACTTCTCTTTGTGGTTTTTCTTCTTCGTTAGTGCCCACTACAGCTGTTCTGATCCCAGTGCTGTCCAGTACATTTCTTTAGTCACACTACATGGATGCTGGCATGGACATTGGTCCTTCCTTCCTTCTTACATGTATTCATCCAGCAAATATTTGAGAGTCTATGATGCATCAGAGACTGTGTGAGGCACTGGTCCTGGAACAGTAAACCAAAAACAATGATCTTTGCCCTTGGGCCCCAGAAACATACTGTCTCAATGCTATCTGCTCATCCTCTCAATCTCCAGTATTTATTAAGTGACTATTCAGTGCTGAGAGAATTTTTAGGTCTTCGGGAGACAGTAGAGAATAAGACAGGTAAGGTCTCTGCCTTCATTGAGGTGACATTCTAATGAGAAAAAAACAGTATTAAATAAATAGACCAGCCAAGGAATATATTCTATGGTGAATTGTGGGAAGTACTTACAAAGCAAAAGGTGTATGAACTGATGGATGTCATGGAGGTTCCATTTTAGATGGGTCCAAGAGGGGAAGGCTTGGTGAAGACAGGGTACCTGAGAAAAGATGGGAATGAAGCGAGGGGTGAGCCTCTGTTGAATGAAGTTGAGTGATGGGCTATTATTCCTCGCAAGGGGAGAAGTGGCAATGGAGTCCCGTGTTGTCTTGGTTCCTGGAGTGATTGAGTGAAGGAGGGGTTTATCAGAGAGGAGGGAGTCTTCCCAGCATCCCTCTAAGTGCCCCCATCCCGGTTGTTGAAGTTGTGTGTGAAGTTGCCCAGCATCCTCTTTGGCTGGAGACAGTTCAGCCAGGGGACTGTGAAGAGCCAGCTGGGAAGGTCAAAGTCAGAGTAACAGAAGGGACACTGATGGCCACTCGAAATCACATCCCGCCTGCCTCTTGGAGGTTCTTCATCCATTTAGGGGAGGGGAGCATCATTTCTCTGAGCCACTTGTTCAGAACCTAATTATCCTTGGAGCCATGAGTTTGAGCAGTGGGGTTCCTGACACCTGGCGTTGGGAAGTGGGTCAGCAGCCAGGACAGAATGTGCCACCCTGCCATGTGGGCAGTCGCTCCAAGCATGCACCGCAGGGCCACAACTTTGGTACACAGACACTTTCCCAACTGGACACACCTTATTAAAAAGGGAATCATGGGCACTTGATCTCCTAGGCTGGAGAGCGGCCATCTGGACCTACTCCTTACTCTCCCTGAAGGTGTCACCCTCCATCAAACAGAGGGAGCAGCTCTTAGCCCATGACCTTCTCAGTCTCAGCACTGGACGCTGTCTCCTCTAACCTTCAGCCCATCCAGTACATGCAGCTCTTTTCACTGCTCCTGCCTTCCTGCTCAATCTTCCCACAGCGTCATAAAGTGAACAGCTCTGGGGGATTGGGGTCTGGAGCTTCCATACAAGGACATGAGACCCAGAGGCATCAGTTGATTCCCAACGCCCAGCAATTGGTTCAGGGCAGAGCCAGAACCCAAGCTCTTCCCTCTGCTCAAAGTCCCCTCCATCTCCTCTCTATTTTGCCCTTTGCTGTCTCCTTCACTGGATTTTGTCTGTGTTATAGCTCCTTAAGTGGTGACCAAAGTTCTATCCCCAGCTCATTCTTGTTTGGCCAGAGACTCCCTGTTCCAAGGAGAGTTTCGTAAATTGGACTTGAGAAGCCAGAGCCCTGCCCATGATCGCTGCAAGTTCCCAGGGCTTGTGTTGTTAAGGTCCCTCTGCCTTGGGTCCCTTCTCTAAGCACAGAGTCTCTGTGTCCCTCAATGTAGGCCTGATATGCAAGCCTCTTTTGTTGGCTTTCACCAAAAAACCCACACTCATCCTGAAGCTTGTGTGTTTTGAGTAGTTTTTCCAAAGACCAGGGTCATGAGGAAGGGCTCCTAGCTAACAGGACCTTCCTCATCTCTCCATCTCCGCCCTTTCTCCTCTTATTTCTCTAGCCCACTTTAACCCCCAGAAGAATATATTCTGCTCCCCTCCCCCTACAAGGCATTTAGCCAGCCTTCGAAATCTCACGCTCATGCTCTTTTTCCAAGCACACCCATTGTTCTCCTCAGCAAACCCACTGGTGTCCACCTCCTAACTACTCCAGCAGCGATCTCTTCCGTGTCTCTCCCCACACGCTTCCTGATCCACTGTCTTCTCAATATTTCAGGTGCAAATTTCCACCTGGTCCCTGGGCCTCTCCTCCAAGGTGTTCCGACGCCAGACCCTCTGTTCTTCTCCCTCAGAACCCTCCTCCTTCCTTTCCTCACCCTGCTGCGTGTCTTCTGTGGCCAATAGTGTCATTGGCCTCAAAGTTGCCCATACCAGGATAGTGTAGGATTGGGAATGGGCTTTCAAGTCAGATGACCCGGCTCTGAATGCTGAATCTGCCACTGCCTCTGTAACTTTACGCACATTACTTAAGCTCTCTGAGCCGCACACTCTCCTTCTGTGTATTGGAGATACTAACACCTCCTTGATGGAGATGTTTCAAGTCTTAAGTAAGGTAAGTGGCTGGTACGAATAGGCATTAGGAAAGTGCTAGCTATTATTCTTGCCGTTATTGATCAATGGCTTTGCTCATTCAATTTTCTCCAGGCAGAACACCCCTCTCTTTGTATCTGTCTGTTCAGATCCTACCCTTTCATCACGGCCCAGCTGCAGGGATAGCGGTCCCGGAAAGCCGGTCCCAGGAGCCTTGCAAGTGAGAAGAAAGCACTCCCTCTTCTGTGCACTTATGGCCCTCTGTGTTATTAAGTCTTGTTAAGTAGTGAAAGTATAAGAAGAAATCACTGCTAATAGCCTCTTGGGTCCAGAAAGACCTGAAGATCTTCTATAACAATTCATAGGGAATTCCTCTCAGGAATTTTTTTTTTAAATATTTTTATTTATTTCTAGGAAAGAGAGACAGCGTGAACAGGGGAGGGTCAGAGAGAGAGAGAGACACAGACCGTGAAACAGGCTCCAGGCTCTGAGCTGGCAGTCAGCACAGAGCCCGACGCGGGGCTTGAACCCACAAACCGCGAGATCATGACCTAAGCGAAAGTCGAACGCTTAACCGACTAAGCCACCCAGGCGCCCCTCCTCTCAGGAATTTTAACTGATCAAACCCAAATGTCGTCTCTCAAAAGCAATTGTCCTATGATTTCTTTCGTTTTTTCAGTTACTTATCTGTTGCGTAAGGGCCAGCTCTTTGAGGGCAGGGCTTAAATGTCAGCAAACTTTGCAGCCTTAATCCTTCACCCAGGCTTTGCTGTCTTCCAGCAGCTCAATAGATACATATTGAAAGTGCTCCATAGATGTTTACTGAATCAACCGATGAAGTATGAACCAATGGACTCCACTAAGGGGCAGATATCAGCTCCTGGTAGGTAGCACACTTCTAGAGAGGAATCACTGCTAATATTCTCTTGGGTCCAGAAAGGCCTAGAGATCTTCTTTAACTGCTTTGTACCACATTCCCCTTAGTTCATGTCAACCATCAAAGCCCAAATGTCTCTTTCACTATTTTTAGCAGACCCAGAGAGTCACAGCTCAGATGTCTCTTTGTGAAAGGCCTGGCTGCCCGGGCGGCGGGGAATGTGCTCCGCTGACAGTCTCCAGCTGTTAGGTCCTTTGGGATCTTGCAGCCAGGCCACTCTTCTCTCCGGAGACTCCTGGATTCGACTGAGCAAGGCGGTGGTACAGGGGTTTGCCATTTCTGCCTCTGCAAGACTCCTGTAACAGGCTGGCTCTGTTTCGGAGCGCCCGGCAAGGGTGGCTGCGATCTGTGGGGTCAGCGTCACAGTCTAATAGCTCCCCTGTCCCAGCCTGTTCCTCATCTCTTCTTTTACAGGCCTTACTCCCCACAAAAAGCCTTTGTATTTTCTTTCGACTCCAGCTCCGTTTCTGCGTTGCAAAGACTCCAGGTAGCACAGCGCTGCGGACCAGTGTCCCAAGAGCGTTTGGAAGGAGCCAGGAGGAAGACTGAGCTCGTTTTCTAGGCGTCACGGACATTTGTGGCAGGTGAGGAAATGAAGAATCCCGAGCTGAGCTGACCGCACCAATCTCAGCCTTTGGAAGCCTTGTCCGGTGGTCCTGCCCCTATACTGGAAAGGAGAGTAACAGTCCTTTGGCTTTTAGGGGGAGATCCAGCTGTAATTACATTGTCCAAAATATTATAGTAAAATCGATCAGAGAGCATGCTATTCTCACGGAAAATTTTCTGATTTCCCAAATGAGTCCAAAACCAAACATTATTGATGAACCCTATTATTTCTCTTGGAAGATATATAGATGAAAGTAAATAGTGCTGTCTTGGCACGGGAACCCCAGGGAGCTGCAGAATGGGGAAGGGCAGCCGGGGGTGGCTTTTCCAGCTGGCCGTGTTTTGGTCTGAAGGCTCCATGATGAGCCCTGCTCTCCAAGGGTGACTCTGTCTGTTCCTGCCTCTGTCCTTGTCACCCTTCAGCAACCCTCTCATGGCTCTCAGGGATGCTTGCCCCAAGCCAGGCCTCCTTCACAGCCAGGGGATGTTAATAGAGGACCTTCACTCTGCCACTCATCCTTCTGCACTCAGCTGGTGCTTCTGGGATTATTTGGAGAGGTTCATCCTCTAGGTCGCGTATGCCTGAAAATCACCTAGACCCACCTCTTCCTGGAGGCTTGAGGAATGGTCGTATTTAACAGTGCTTTTGGACAATAGTCCAACATGAGAGATACTTAGGTCGTTTCCATGTCTTGGCTACTGTGAATAATATGGCAATGAACGTGGGGCTGCAGATATTTCTTTGAGATTCTGATTCCATTTCCTCTGGATATGTACCCGCTAATGGGGCTGCTGGATCATAGGGTAGTTCTATTTCTAAGTTTTTAAGGAACCTCCATACTGTTTTCCATAATAGCTGTACCACTTTATATTCCCACCCTCAGTGGACAAGGGGATAAAAAGACAACTTGGGCAAGGTAGAGGGAGGAATGACAGAACTTTTGCTTTCTAGAATCTTGTGGAAAGCATTGATGTTTCTTTCTAACTCATCCCGAACCCTGGCCCCAACTGCCCCCAGCAGAATTGTGATGCGGTAGGACAATTCTGTCCACTGCAGTTTTTGACACTTGGACAATGGCTGCCTTGTCCATGCCTCAGTGTCCCCCTCTGAAAACTTCTTCTGTTCCAGGGTTACAAGGAGGCTGCAATTGAGATAATGGAGGAGAAAAGACCTTGTTAACTGTGAAACCACCATATAGACCTCACACTTCATCATTGCACCTTTCAGAGCCACTTTACTTCTCTTGCCGGGGAGGATGAATATTCCAGCCGGGATGCTTGAGATAGACACCCTCCCGGGACTTTGTTTTAGGCCAAGTCTTTGTTTGACATGAACCAAGATGGCCTGCCGAAGACAAACTCAGAATTTACAACTGCCCTCTTCCTGAAATAAGTGCTCTTGAGTGTGAACATTCAGACCAGTAGGCACTCCCTTTTTCCCTTCCTTAAATGGTGGATTACCCACTCTCCAACTCAATTAGCCGTCTTCAGGAGCCACATAAAGTCTAAGCTCTAATGTCTTCTAATGATCAAGAACAAGGAGTCAATGAGGTTGGTTTAGGGATGGACATTTATCTGAGCACACTGCTGGCTCTGGTCTTTCCCTGGTGTAAGGGGCGGATGAGGGGAGGGAAGAAGGCTATAGTTACCACCCCCTTGTGCCCTGGCTAGGCTCCCGAGATTCTGCCTAATCGCCAGGGGACTGCTAATCCACGCACACAAGATGTTGACCTTGATTTGCCGTGTACACAGGGCAGGCCAATGGGAATAGGAGCCCACAGCTGGCCGACAGCTGTCTTGTCCACCACTGCATTCCCAGAGTCCAGCACAGTGTCTGGCCCCATGGGAGCCACACAGTTAATATTCACCAACCGACTAAACTAATCTTCCCAGCTTTCAGACAATGCATGGATTCTGTTTCTTGGCGCTATGGAAAGAAAGTGGTGGGGAAGAACCAAGACACTTGTTCTTCCCTAGAGGAGCTAGTAGCTCTTAGAACTAGTTCTCTAGAACTAACAGGCTTTCTGACATAGAAACGTCTTATTTCTTTGGGTACATTTTCAGCTTCTTGAGGAGAATATATCAATACCCATAGCCATATCTATAGCTACAGGGGATTGTGGTTCTCAGTGAACAGGTAGAGACCAACTGGCCAACTGCTTAATTAACTGACTTGTATTACTTATAAGAATTTTGGCATTCTTCAACCGATTTCATTTCAAGCAACCCCAGGGTG
This sequence comes from Crocuta crocuta, assembly GCF_008692635.1. NCBI lineage: Eukaryota > Metazoa > Chordata > Mammalia > Carnivora > Hyaenidae > Crocuta > Crocuta crocuta. The sequence goes on from NW_027532163.1 coordinate 4,516,411, forward strand.
ATGTGCATTGTCCTGTCCCATATACAGAGAGGAAACCAAAGCCCCTAGAAGATGGCCAGACCAGATTTCATTGGCGATAAATGATGACGTTGGGGTTCACATCAGGCCCTCCAACAATACTTGTATGATGCCTCCCCTGGATCAGTGTTTCTTAGCACGACATCCTGAAGAGTGCAGGGAAGGGAGGCGGGGGGAGGGCTCTGAAGGGAAGTTCTGGACACTTTTTTCAGAACAACTCTTCCAGGAAGACACAGGTAGAGTCAAGAGGAGACCCACAGCCAGGCCTGTAAGGTAGCATGGGAAGCCTTAGTCCATTTTCTGATTTTAGGAACTTTTGTCTCAAATTTCCCCCTTGGTGTTTAGCTTATGCCTGAGAGCTGTGTTCAAACATGAAGGTCCTTGGGATTGGCAGTCCAGTGAATCCCAATGAAGCCATTGGGATAGACCGTGGATGCATTTCAAGTACATCCTTCAGAACCCATTTTGATGTGGGCCAGGGTTGGTTGAGCAGAGAGGCATAAGACCACAGAATAATTCAGATGCCATAGAATGGGGGGAAATATCTTTAATTTCGTCTTGATTAAAATTAAGTTGCGATCAGAGACCACAGGCTTCAACAGCAGGAGCCTGGGAAGGATATATCCTCTGAGGATACAAAACATTGAGCTAAACCATTGTTTATAGATAACAAAAGGGCTTAGAGGATATTTACAGGCCCATTATTATACATTTTGGTTAAATCTGTACTCATTTGGTAACTCGTTCTCTTAAATTAGAATTTAAACTCATTTGGTAAGAAGATCAAAGAGATTTCCCATGAAATTATTGTATTGACTTATAAATTTGAGTTTGCAAAAGTTTGTCATACAGGAAATTGTCCTTGTCTTAAGGCGTCGACTGCAGTCATGGACCCACTGTCTGTGACTCACAGATGTACTTCTAATCAACTCAGTCCAACTAAAAGATGGGCACAGGCTCCCGGAACTAAGAACATAGCTTAAGGCAGTTTGTCTTGTAAATATAAATAAAGAGATGTATTAGTCAGCATTCTCCAGAAAAACGGAACCAATAAGATACATATGAGAAGATTTATTATAGGAATTGGCTGATGCAGTGTTGGAGGCTGGGAAGTCCCCTGGTCTGCTGTTGCAAGCTAGAGACCTAGGAAAGCTGTTAGTGTAATTCAGCTTAGTCTGAAGGCCTGAGACTTGGGGGTAGGGGGTGGGAGAGTGGGGAGGGGTGCAGAGACACACTGGTGTGAGTCCTGGTGTGAGTCCACAAGCCTGAGAAACAGAGGAGACAATGTCTGCACTCACCCTTCCTCCACCTTTTTGTTCTGTTCGGGCCCCTCNTAAGCCACCCAGGCGCCCCTCGGGCCCCTCAACTTTTAGGTTAGACAATGCCCACCTGCCTTGGCGAGGGTGATCTTTACTCAGTCCACCAGTTCGCATGCTGATTTATTCCTGAAACACCTTCACAGAGACATACCCAGAAATAATAGTTTACCAGTTAGCTGGGTATCTCATGGCCCATTCATGTTAGCACATAACGTTCGCCATCACAAGTGACTCTTGTGGAATAGAGTGATGTGTAAAATAGAGTTACTTTAACTGATTACCTTTTGTAAAAAAAAAAAAAACCAACCACATTTCAGAATGAGTAGAAGAAAACAGATGATGAAGATACAAGCATACAGTAATGATGCAGAAAACAAAGACGGATTACTGAAAATCAACATAGGCATAACTTGGTTCCTTGAGAAAACTAACAAAACAATTCTGGCGGTATTGATCAAGAAGAAAAAATGACCCCCAAAGTGCAGAAATTAAACATTTTCCTTGAAAAAGGAAAAAGAGGGACCCCACAAAGTTGGGGAGTGAGGGAACAGGGCATTGAAGGGCACAGCTGGGGACGCCGAGTTTTACCTGCTTCACAGTTTCATCTTAGAGTGGCTGCGTGTTGCCCTACATCTCAGTGGAGTAGTTAAGACTCATTTGGTTGCAATAGAGTAAAGCCCATACTTTGACGAGTTAGGCAAATAGGGGATTTATGGTCCCACATCACTGAAGAGCTGAATGGGATGGCTTGATCCAAGGCCCAAACAATGCCCTCAAGATCTCTCTCCTAGGGGAACACCTTTCTCGGGATACCCAGGTTCTCAGGCTCACATGACCACAACTCCTAGGCCAGTAGGGAAGTAAGGCTGCTTCTCCATATTTCAAGCAAGGGCCCTGACTACTCTAGCTGCATGATGTGTTTATCCTGAAGCCAGTCACTGAGGTTGGGAGAATGGAATGTTCTGGAAAGCTCTAGTCTTGAGATGTGCAGTGAGAAATGGAAGAATTTATCAATTAAGCCACATGGTTGGACATTGAGAAGGAATCATTCCCCCCAAAGCAAAATTGTGACCTGTTGTCGTGAGAAGGGTCACCCGGCTGACGCCGGGTAAGAAGTATCCCAGGGGCGGCCATCGCTCTGGTGGTGGAGAGGACGTGTCAGAGTCACTCAAAACCATGGCCAGGGTCTTGAGGGCCTTTCAGCTGATTTAGGAAATGGCATGAGATACCCAGAGGCAGCCCTTCAAGAACATGACCGAATTCAAGAGGCCAATCTGTGGACAAATTTGGAATGAATTCCAGACTTGTAATGCCCAATGAGTTTGTGAAGAAAGGAAGTAACAGAAGGCAGAAATGGCATGTGCATTTGACCCACAGCCAACCACAGGATTGGCATATTGGGGTGATGTGGTCAAGGAGGGACTGGCATCCTCTTTAACTAAAAAAAAATTAGACAAGCCTTTTTTCTTTTTTTTAATGTTTACTCCAGGGAATCCAATTTGTAACCATTCAAACCAAGTGCTTTTGAGGTTTGGATGAATGATTTTTCCTCAGTTGTTACCGCAAGCGTCGGAGCCAGAAGCCTTTGACATCAGTGAAGCCTTTCACCCAAAGCTTACAGTTCTGGTGGGAAGACCAGCTGGGGGTGGGGGTGGAGTTTGGTTGGAAAGGGGGGAGATTAGAAGCATGGTGAGGTCTCTGAGATTCCTACCAGATTTACAGTGGTGGTTTAGGATTTGAAGATTATTTTGGGTCTAAAAATAGATCCCCAAACTGCAATGTTCTTAGATTCACGCTCTTCTGTAAGGTTTCTGGTGGTTCTTGCCAATCGCACCTGAGAGATATTTTCTCTTTAATGTCTATATGTCCAAAATGTCACTCATTCACTCACTCATTCATTCAATCGGCCGCCGTTATACTGAGAGCTTACCGAGGTAGAACTGACATTTCATTCCATCCACCCCCTATCATTTCCTTGCCATCTCCACTGGTCCCTAAGCTGCCAGCTCAGCCACACATGGGTGCCTCCTGGATATTTCGGGGTCAACATCTCCAATACCCAACCTGCTGATATTTATCTCTCCCCTGGCCAAACTGTTTTCTATCTCAAGAAATGGCGCCTCCGTCCACTACTGGTTCAGGCTAAACCCTGGGAGGCATTCTTGACCTTTCTTCCACCTCATGCCTCACTCCAACCCAGCCCCCAGTGGGCTCTCAGTCAATATTGACCAAAGGAACTGACAGGTGGTTGAATGAGAAGAGGAATGAACGAACAGTGCTCTGAGCTGCCTACACCTGCCGTTCCAGCCGGCAACATTCCAGACACTGTAGGAATCCCTGCCCATGTCATGGAGACACAGCTGGAGTAAGTGTCCGTCTGAACAAAGAGTTTTACATTTTGAAAAACTCTTGCTATTTCCTGGAAACAGATTGTGTCTCTCTGATTGTCTATTAAGTTTTTTTTTAACTGCTGAAGATCTTGGAACCAAAGTAATATGCATTTCCATTTTTATATCTTAATTTATAAACTGCACCTTATAATTTACAGTCCCTCACTTGGTGTGTCTAACAGAGCCGAAACACATTCCAATCCTGCCAGCCACGCTACCCGAATCTCCTCTCTGCACTCTTCCTACCAGGAACTTTCTAGTTTTTTGGGTGCGGGGAGAGTAAGGACAGTAATGACGATATGTCACATTCATCTAGGAAAGAGAGGGGAAAGTCTCATTGCCCCCATTTTCTAGACACAGAAATAGAGGCTGGAGATGGGAGCGACATGACCAAAAGGCTTGCTTATGAGTGGTGAAGCCAGGCGTAGCATCTGTATTTCTGGAATTCCTCATGCCCAGGGTCTTTCTAGAACATTAGGTGAGGGTCTCTCCACCTTGGCGCCAGCAGCATTTTGGTCTGAATCATTCTTCATTGTGTACTGTAGGATGTTTAGTTGTATCTCCGGCCTCTGCTCATTAGATACCCACCCCACTGTGACATTGTCAAAGTGTCTCCAGACATTACCAAGTGTCACCGCAGGCTGAGAACCACTGTGCTAGACTGCGTTCATTAAAACAGAGGCACAAAAGTTAGGAAAATTCATCTCCTTTTACAGCCCCTCTGCTCCCGTCTCTCTTCTCCAGTCCTAAGGTTTCGCTGAGATTCGCCCTGCCCACAATATCACCTTGACCTCGGAACAAACACCCAGGACCTGGCATTGGGTGCTTCACATTCTTGGTCACAGTTAACTCCCCAAAGTGGATACAACCAGCTCCCAATTTACAGGTGAGGAAACCGAGGCTTAGAGAGTATTACTTGCCCACAGTTACAGCTGGCGAGTGGCAGGCTGGGGTGCTAACCCAAATCTGGCTAGTTCTGGGAACGGAGGGTTTACCTTCTCTACCCTTCCTCCTCGCTCGCTCCACACCGCTGAGAACCAAAGCTTCTTCTCCTGGGGCAGCAGGATGGCACTGCACTACAAAAGCCTCACCACTCCTCTCCATAAAGCACTAGTCCGTGCCTTCTGGGGCTGATGTCTTTCAGGCAAGCAGGACGCACGTCCATGGTTGTGGGTCCACGTGCCTGTTGCCTTCTCTAGAGGTCTGTGTCCTGAGCTCCTAGAACTGGGTTTTGCTGAGCGAAGCATCTGTAACGCCTGCCCATCAGCGGTGAGGGCCTGACACAGCAGCCATTTCTGGAGGAGGATCCTCCAGGCTGGGTCCCCTGTGGCCTTGAACAAGAGAAGAACATCTCTGAACTCGGTTTTCCCATCTATAAAATGGGAAGACCCACTTCTCGGAGTAGACGTGGGAGTTCAGTGATGATGAATGTGGATTGATTGACAAGGATGCTGGTGCTGGATAAATAGTGCCCTTCAATGGAATGTCCAACTCCTTCCATGGAATTATCTATAACAAACTCGCTTTCAATTCCTGAACCTCTTTTGGTCTGTCTGTAACCCACTACGTTCCATGTGGAGTTCCTCCTTTAGGGCTATCCGCTCAGCCTGACGTCAAGCTCCCAGAAGATCCCTATGGCCTCTCCTCTGGTCCCCTTACCCAGCGGCCAGCCCAGTCTGTGCTCAAAATGTTTGCTGAGGGATCGATAATTGATGATTCCAACAGTAATAACCTTTTGCGATGGGTACTGCCTTTTCTGGGTATATCTTAACACACAAGAGTATTTTCCATGGTTAGTAGCCTGGTGATGGTGCCCGGCTCCCCTTGAGCGGTTTGGGCTATTCACCATTATTTCCCTTCTGCTTTGGCCATTTTCTTTTATCTCTCCAGGTCACACCACCTTGTGGTTAAGATTCAAGCTCAGCATATCAAATGTGCAGAGCAGAAGAGGGGCTCAGTAGAGCCTGGGTCCCAGTCCCCATCCTCACCAAGTCCCATCCCTGCCCCGTCATTTACTCCACCACCAGCCACGTCCTGATGTTTCCCGGGTCTCAGTTTCCTCATCAGTGAATTGGGGATGTGCCTCAAACCGTTAGGAGAAGATGAAATGCCCAGTGCCTAGGATGTGTCAGGCCCTCCATCTCTACTCATGTCTGTCTTCTACTTGGGGGGGTGCGGTGCCGGTGAGCACGCGAGGGAAAACTTTTGGAGGCTTGTAGCTCTGANCTGTCTTCGCGTTTGGGTGGGGGTGCGCCGTGGGACGTGGGTGGAGTCTCGGGCCCCGGGGAGGGTGGAGGGAACCCAGACCGGCCCCCGTGGCAGTGTTTTTTGAAGTGTGGCCCGCGGGCCACCTGCATCAGACCCACCTGGGGGAGCCCGTGCCAGTGCAGATTCCCGGGCCCGCGTTGAATGAAGCAGGGTCTCGGGAGTGGAGCCTCGGCCTCAGCTGGAGTCTGCACGTGTAGTCCCAGGTGATTCTGGGGTGCATTAAAGTTTGAGAGGATGGGGGAGGGGTCGTTGTGTAGGGACAGGAATGTGCCCCTGAGCATGACTGGAGTGAGTGTAAACAGGGGAGGGACGAGGCCTCACTGTCCCATCTCGCGTCCGGGGCGGTGGTTTACACCGTGGCCTCCTCCCGACCTGTCCACTGCAGGTCAGGAACGACCCGAGTAAAGGCATGCGGCCTCAGGAAGTGGGGGCCGCCTCATGAGGCCTGGAAGAGGGGAGCACCGGGCTGGGCAGAGACTAGGGCACCCAGGCCCGTGGCCAAGTGCTGGAAGACTTCTTGCCCCGAGTTCACAAGGGCTTCTTGCCCCCTGTCCCCACCACACATTATATTGGCTTTTTCAGCATTGACAGGAGGGGCCCCACCTTATTTCTTCACTTGCTAAGTGATGCTTCCAACCTGCCCCCCCGGCAGCCGCTCAAGCCCCACAGCCAGCTCTCCTAATGACAGTGGAAGGGGCTATGGGGCTTATCTTTACTGCTGGGAAAGGTTTCCTGCTGAAAGAACTCCCTCCTTCCAGGCCAGGGCGCTGGGGTGATGCCCACTCAACCACAGAAGCGGGGGAATCCCAGGGGTGAAGTTCTTCATGTCCCTCCTACTACACTCTCCTGCCTCCCACCCCAGGCAAGGTGCAGGGGTGAAGGGATTCCCCTTTGCATTTATAGAAACTCAGGAGGGTCTGGCTAGCAGGAACTGGGAGCCTTTTTGATTCCTGATGTTGCTAAGTCGAGTGACATGGAGGATTCCAGAAATTAGAATTCCCCTTGTTAAATCCTTTAGAACGGCAGCTGCTTAATTGCTCTGCATGTTAACTGAAGTAATTTTGAAATAATATATTGAGGTCCTGCTGTGGCCAGAAAGGATAGGGGACCTGGTGGCAAAAATAGTCAAGCCACTTGCCCCCGCATTGACATTATATCTGGCAGATGGCATTGCCTCCCACCGCACATTCAAGTTCAGGTGACTCTTGAGTTTTTCCCCCAAGGCTTTCACAGTGCATTTAATCAGAAGTGCTCTGAGTGTCTTTCAGAGATGTGCTCTCAAGGGGAATGCTTAATCCTACCCTGGAGTTTCCCCAGCCAACATTAATGCTGTGTCTACACAAACAGAATCATGGGCAGAGGTGAAGTAATTATCTGTTTGCAGCCAGGGCGTCCCATAGGTAAGAAAAGGAAGGGAGGGGATTGATTTAAACTTGCTGAGATAATGTCTGTGGAAGGAGCTAGACTGATGGTAAAGGCTTCTATTATTCAGACTAGTTTTCATATTGATCCAGTTCACCGGCAAATGGCTGGAGTCTTCTCGTTTCTCCCCCTGAGAGGCCCCTGGTTGACGATTTTAAGCCTCATTCCTGAGTGGAGGAGTTTGAAATACAGGTGCAAGGTATGACCATCCTGCAATCACTAATAAAAGAAACCTAGGCCCTGTTTTGCTTCACTTTTGCCCACAGGAGCCTGGTAAACGGAACATTTTCAGAAATCAAGGACCGAATGTTTTCCCATCTGCCTTCCCTGCAGCTGCTGTGAGTATGGGAAGTTCTCTCTGAAAATGGGCCCCCTGGAGGTATAGACCTGAGAGGAGCAATTCCTGCCTCATGGGTGTCAGTCCTTCCTTAAATACCCCCAATACCCTCAGGGTTTGCTTCCCCTGTGGTGTCCCTACCTGGCTGGGTCTCAGGCTCTTTGCTCAGTGTCTCCTTCTTTTGGCCTATGTTTTCCTCAAGGCCTTTATCATAGATCCCAACAACCCATCTTTTGGCAACGAGTGACATGATTACATTGAACGACGACCCGAATTTCACCTAAATGAAGCATTTCCCAGACACCTCACTTTACAAGAAAACCTACCTTTTAAACTCTTGCTGTTGCTCTGGAAACAGAAGTATTTTTCGTCAACTGGGTGTATAAACAGTGGGGCAGCATACTAACCATTTATATGGAAAATGTTAGCTGATCATCCTATCAGCCCTACAAAGAGAGTATTTTTAGTTCCCCATTTGACAGAAAATTAAAGTTCAGAGGCGTTAAGTAACTTGTCCAAAATCCCAGCCGGATTCGAACCCGTGCTTGTAACTGCTCTGTATCCAGCCACTCTTGGCAAGAACTCACGTCAGGCTTGGCATCCCTGTCCAGTTATTGTTTGCTGGTGAAAAGAAATGTCTAAAAAGCAGTTTTCAAAAGCAAGTCAGTGATAGGCAAAGTCATGAGCACATAGCTCATTCTGTTTATTCTGTTTCTTAAATTTGGGAGGATGTTAAAATCAAGCAACGTATTCCAGAAAAAATGTGAGGGAATGGACTATAGGAGATCACTTCCCATCCTAAATAAACTTAATGTGGGTATTTTTTGTTCTTGAAATATTATGGACCTACTTATGACCTTGAACTTAACATTTTAAAAGCTGTCATTTCTTGGAAATTGTAGTTCTGTTAAAACATACTTTCCATATGTGGGAAATGCAATTTTACGCATTTCGCCAAATAGACTTAAGTGGTGACTACCCAGACTCTATTAACTTTTACCAAATAGGCTTAAATGGTGACTAATAGAAAACTATGTGCTGATAAAGAGTCTTCTGAAGATTTCTTAAACTTTTAAAAAGTTATTTCTCAGGGCAATGTAGAATATAATAGAAGGGATATTTACATCTTTTAATTTTAATTTTTATGGTCTCAGCTGTGTGACTTTGGTCGAGTCGCTTTTCTGGGCACACATTTCTCTGAAACTAGAGTTGGATTAGGTCCTTCTAGATCTCTGATTCCATGATGGCTTGGGCACGGTAATAAATTCACTGGCTGTTTAGTTGTGCTGAGCATTCATATGTTTTGAGAGAATTTACTGAGACCCACAGGGGAACGAAGGGTGGAGCAGTGGGGAGACCCAAAAATCTAGCCAACATACCCACTCGCCACCAGCATCGTGAGTTGGGTTGTGCAACTTTTGCCATGGATCAGAATGTAGCAAAAGAGACAGAAAGGGGCTTCACGATGTGATTCAAGGTATAAATCTCGGCACTGAAATCTGTCCTTTATTTTTCAGATTGCTGAATTCTAACTCATTTACAGCCATCCGGGATGATGCTTTTGCTGGACTGTTTCATCTCGAATACCTGTAAGTTTTGTGCTTTTTGCTGAGCGTTCGGTATATCCATAGAATCATTCTATGGCTTTCCGAGCAGGAACAGCATCGCTTAGAGAGCTTAGGGGTGGAGAAAATGGAGAACACCCCATTCTCTTTTCAGCCCTGACCTTTTCTAGTTTACTTGTGTATAAACATGCTGGGACAGGAGGAGGTTGGAGACAAAGCGGGTGAAAGCAAACAAAGAAGGAAAGATATTCACTCATTCTCTGCTGACATTTAATTTGGCATGGAGTAAGCACAATTGGAAATTGCGTTGGATATTTTTACCTCTCATAATGAGGCATGGATTTGCTGATCGGCCAGAAATAAAGCTGTAGGATTCTGAGGGTTACTCATTTTTAAGTAAAGTCTCCCTGTATGGGGATATAACTTCACGTTTTGAATTTGACTATCCCATTTCCCATATGCAGTATCTCCTGTGAGCTGCTGATGAGAGTGTAATTGTATTTTTTTCTTCTTTAGAAGAAGAGGTCCTATTTTCTTTTCAGACATGCGGGTTCCCCGCCTAACAGCGAGCTTTGCCCTTGTTGTGATTTTGTTTCCTGATTCCTTTTCTGATTTGCCTTTCCCCCCTTTCAGTCTTTTCCCCCCTTAAATGCTTTCATCGTTGTCTTTTGTAACTTTGTAATAATATTAATCCTGCTATCAGATGGGATTTCCTTATTTAGCGTTCAGAGGGATTTTTAAAGCCTGGTCTTTGCTTTCTTATCTGAAAGGTTAACAGGTAGATGTTAGAATTCTAAACGTATCCTGGGTCTAAGAAAACCCTGCTGATTTTATGTCCTTAGGAAAGATGTCTCTGAAAGAATTCTTTCTTGAGAATACACAGAATATGTATACTTTCATAACAGCCTGATGGCATACATAATATGGAAAGCGGCTTATGACTGAAGTGCTAGGAATGGCTGATGAGGAGAGCACATGTAAAGCCATCCGTTTTCTCTTGTGAGCAGTTCATCTTACTGCCAAGGTTATTGAGAGACAAGTTCGATTATCAGCCTATACTGAATTCTCGTACTGAAGAGACCCCTAACTTAAAAACATAAGACATCAAATAAATGGCAGTACAAGAATCGAGAACTGTTTCGCCAACTAGTGGCATCGTGTTGCAAAACCTCTCCCTTGGACCATCTCATCAAAGACCCTCTTCCATTTGATGTAATGGGATGCCATAAACTAAAATTTAGTTCTCTGTAGTCCTAGGGAATAGTCATAGCGCATTTACTTTATGTATTTCCCATGAAGACTTCAAAGCACGGTCAGGGTTATTACTGCAAGGTCCTGTGTGCAAGCCCTATGCCATTTTAGCACAGAGCAAGAAGTTTGGCCCATACTCAACTTCATTATATTTCCTATTTCCTAGTGCCTTAGAGATCTTGAGAGAATTCCCGCCTTGTTACCCGTTTGTTCAGAGATTAGGCTCTATGGGACATGCTGAACTTTTTTGCTGGAAGCTGAGCTTACTGGAATTCTCTCCCAGCAAAAGCTTTAATACAGAGACGTAAAACAATGGGCTTTCCTCAGGAGATAATGATATTAACAAGAGTATTAATAGCCAGGCGCTGTGAACTGTTCGAAGGTTTGAGTGGGGAGAATGTCTGGAAGCTTTCCAGCCTTGCAGAGATTTAAGAATTTCTTGCCTTTGTATTGGGCTTTCTTCTTTTCTTTCCCCGCAAGATGTTTTCCCCCTCACATTGCCAACTCTGAATGTGAGACCTCCATGCTGCTTCCGGAAGGAGTGCAGGACATGCATGCACCGTGTGTACACATTCTTGCCCACAAACCTGGCCCCCACTTGGAATCTGGTGTAGCTGACCTAATCCTTCAGAGATGAATGTTTTAAATTCATGACTGCTCTTAGAATTTGTTTTGGGGGTGCCTGGGTGGCTCAGTCAGGTAAGCATCTGACTTCAGTGCAGGTCATGATCTCTTGGCTCACGAGTTCGAGCCCCGCATCCAGCTCTGTGCCGATAGCCTACAGCCTGCTTCAGATCCTGTGTCTCCCTCTCTCTGTGCCCCTCCCTTACCCCCTTCCCCACTCTCACACTCTTTCTCACTCTAGAATAAACATTGAAAAAGTAATAAAAGTGAACATACTCCATTTAAAATAAAGAATCTGTTTTGAATATCGTTGTTTATAGAGATATTAAGTGGAGAAAATCCAGTGGAATGATACTGCTGTTCTCTTTAGGTTCATTGAAGGGAACAAGATCGAAACCATTTCAAGAAATGCCTTTCGTGGCCTCCGTGACCTGACTCACCTGTAAGTTCTATGAAAAATGTTGCAAGATGCCTTGTTCTTTCTTGACTTGTTCATATTGTAGCATTCTCTTGGAAATGAAGTTCCAAGTTGCTCAAAGTGTTTGGTATTGTTGATCAGACAGCAGCCCAGTGTGATCACTCATGCTCTCAGCTTAATTATCTTTTCCATTACCCTGAATTGCCGTGATGGACCATGTGACGGCATGTGAAGTGAGGAGCCGCAAGGGTCCGGGGTGGGAGGACTCTACCTCGTGTAATACACCTGCTGTGTGCCTGCGTGCTTAGTGAGCCTTCTCTTCGTTATCTTTGTGAATCTCCATTTTACAGATTTGGGAACTGAGGTTTCAGTTGACTCATTGAAGAATGTTATATGCAGGATCAAAATTTGGATGAAAAGGAATAGAGACATTTGTGTGGTTCCTCTAATTTGAATGCAAATAGCTTTTTCTTTTATGTTGGATTAATCTGCAGCTTAAGCTAAGCTCTCTGGCTTCTTTAATAGCTTTCTGGAGGAAAAAAAAATAAATTGATATGAATTGCCATATCAGAATGAGGCAAGTACACATACTTGGCAAATTTAGAAAACTGGAAGAAATTGTGGCTGTGTTTATGAAAATGTAAAAATAGTCATTGCCTTGGTAAGAACCATTTATTAGCCAAGAATCAGGTCCTATTTGCACAGTAGATATTTGCCATTGAGTAAGATAAACGTGTCTCATCTCTGTAATATAAAGGAAATTGGGAGAAGAGGAGGATTTTGAATGGGGGTGTTGGGCAGGGGTGATAATACCTTCAGCAGGTGCAACCCTGACTGATACACATTGAAAGAGGTAATCATTGCCTTTCTGCCCGTGGACGCCGCCGAGTAAGCATCGATAAAGTCTCCCCTCCCACCACCGTTATGTCTAAGTCAGAGTCTCCCAAAGAGCCTGAACAGCTGCGGAAGCTTTTCATCGGAGGTTTGAGCTTTGAAACAATCGATGAGAGTCTGAGGAGCCATTTTGAGCAATGGGGAACGCTTACGGACTGTGTGGTAATGAGAGATCCAAACACCAAGCGCCCCAGAGGCTTTGGGTTTGTCACCTATGCCACTGTGGAGGAGGTGGATGCGGCCATGNGCTCAGTGAGCACTTGATTCTGGAACCCTACCAAGCAGAGGCCCCGTCTGAGTTAAATAAAGCTCCTAAAGTAAGGAGATAAGGGAGGAGTGAGGGAGGTCCAAACATCTGGATCGGCACCATCCATCCTGGAGAGCGTCAGCCTCATGTTGCCATTATTGCCCCAGGTTTTCCTTCTCTCTCTAGAAGCCTTGCTTTGTTGTTGCTGCTGTTGTTTTGTTGTGTTTTCAGATGGAACCCAGATACCAAATTCCCATATTCCCATAGAGGTTAAGATCATGGATTCGGAGTCACATAGACTTGGGCCAAATCTCAAGGCCATCATTTATTAACATTGCCTAGCTTTTGTGAACCACAGTCTCCTTATCCTGAAAGTGGGGGTGATTATACTGACCCCATAGGATTGCTGCATGTAGTGGGTTAATGCTGGTTTGCAAAGCATCCAGCCCATTAGCTGTGGTAAATGCTCAAGGTGTGGTTGGCGCTGCCGTCATTATCATCATCCATGGCAACAGCATGGCCTCCCTCCACTCATTAAGAAGTCTCGATTTTCTCCATGGACTGCTGAGTACTCTTGGCAGTTTGAGTGGCCAGACAGGGTCTGCTAAGAAGACAGCTGTCAGTGTCTGGAGAGGAACAGCTGTGGCCAGATCAATCTGGTTCCCAGAAGTCAGGAATGGGAGGCTTTGTTTTTGAGCAGAAGCTCTGGGCAGATCATGAACTTAAGCAAAAAGCCATGCGACTGTCTGAGTTAGCCCAGATGTCAGCTTTCATTTGACCAATGGACTATGGGTCTTTGGTCAGAAAACAGGTACGAACATGCAGTAATCGTGCATGTATATTTGCATATCTGCACGTTTGCTCAGGGATGCATGGACTTCTATATGGGTAGATATGTGTACATACTGAGTGTGTACATAACTGTGCGTGCATATGTGTTAAGAGGCACCTTCTCTTCTGTGTGATGCATATGACAATGAGCCCTTTGCTTGGGTCCAGTGTTCTTCTGCTGCGTTCAGACACCGGTCCCAGTGAACACTGCCATTCTACAGTCAAGCCTACGGAGCCTGAGCTCCCCAGCCCTCCAATCTCATTTCTTTAAATGTCCTCAGAACACTGATAGATCTCTCAGTGGATCCCAGTGCACACCCAACTCATCCAATTACTGGGCTTTCCCTCGCATCCAGTCCCTTGCCTGGGTTGTTGTATTTTCTACCTTAGATCTCCTGTCATCTGCTCTTTCTTCAAAGTCCACATTAAGTTCTCACTCCCCCATGGAGCCATTCTTGATCTCCTCTCTGTACCCTCCCTCTTGACTGCACACACCCAACACTTTATAGTAGTCCTGGCCATACTAGTTGATACCGTTTCATGATGTCAGTTCTGTCTGCCCAACTGCATCAAAAGCTCCCTGAAGACAGGGCCCGCCCGATCTTTCCTTAGCTCTCCCCCTCCCCCAGCATCTAGCACAGGGCTGAAAGCTAATACCGCATTCCTTCTGATTCCCTGGTGATCAATGGGTTCCTTACTGAGCTGGGTTTTCATTTGTATTCTGCTTCTGGGCAAGTCCGGTGACTTCTAAAACGGACTCCATCAACTGGAGATCTATGCAGGAAATAAAGCATAGATTAATACACTGTTGCAAGAATGGACCAATCCTCCCACCTGCCACCAGGTTTTGTCTACCTCTGAGCAAAGAGATTTGCACACTGTTTCTCCAAGGCTCGCACCTATGCTCAGGGAAGTCACTAGATGGAAATTGCTTCTTTAAGTATCTGGTTTGTATCTTTTTAGGAGTCTTTCCAGCACCTACAAACTCATTCTTCTCAAGAAGCGTAGATCAGGTTTCAAAACGTTGAAGAAGCAGTACCAATCTGTAACTAAGATCTAGGACATTTATTTTCCAGCAGTCCTGCGAAGCCCAAGGGACAGGTTGCTGTTAAGTAGTTTCAGAAATGAAGTAAGTGCCATAAATTTGTAGGCAAAATGAAATGGAAAGGGAGATGTTATGCACTTAGTGTGAGTGGAGCCAGAAATTGAGCCGTGTTGTGCTGAAGAGGCTTAGAGCTCTGTTTTAAAGCATCTAAATAATTTGGCTTTCTGAAATTGAGTGCTTGGAAAGGTTGCTAAACATTCTACTTTTCTGGGCTTTGACCATTCCATATGTTCTTACCACTTTGGTACAATACATTTCAATTAGCTAAAAATGTTTAGCTAAATAATTAGCCTTTAATTAGCTAAAAGACTTTTTGAGGCTTTCCAGAAAAAGTGACCATCAGCCATTTAAAAAGGAAAACAAGGATCTTTTTTAATTTCAGAAAGCTACTGCTCAATGATGTTCTGCCTGATTACATATTCAGCCTGTTTTCCAACATCTTTAAAAATGTACCCATAAATCATTTAGGAAAGAAAGGTAAAATAATACATGAAATTGTATGTCAGTCCATTTGTGGCTACATAGGTGGGAAGGGACATAATTCTGAAATGTTCAGGTTTTCCCGTATGCTGTTGGTATATTGCAGCAAGAATGTCTGGGTTGAAAATAGGTGCAAAGCTTCCTCCCTGAGCTGCTGGGTCACCATAATGCTACACAAGGCTAATTTCATATATATATTTTAAAGAGGTTGGTGATGAATTGCCTATATGTTTATCATTTATATGTCTTGCTGTTTGGACTCATGTGTATAAAAGAAAACAAAAGTAGGCATCCATTGCTTGGCTGACTCACATCAAAGCACGATGCCCTGGGGATATGCGCAGGCTCGATGTACATCTTTCAACACCCAGCATCCTTCTACGTCAACAGCCCCGCACCATGGACGTTCATCTTCACCAGGATGATGACAGGGCACTGCATGATCCTGAATCATCAGAAAAAGTGTTGATGGCATTCGTTCTTCCTGGAGATGGGGAACAGACTAGGACATTTTAGATCCTCAAAGCTAAGAGCAGTGCAAAATGCTTTCTGGTCAACCTCCATCAATGAGGAAATGAAATTGATCACAAGCCATTGTTCCCTAAACACTCTGTAGTTCATTGAAATTTTATATTATTGTGAGGTTAGAGCTGAGAGTCTTTGTGTAAAAGAGTATTTACTGAATCCTTTCTTAGAGCCACAAGTAATAGAATTTGCTTAGATGGACTGCAAGGAAACTTCTTAGACAAGACTGTACATCTTTTCTTTGATCATTCTCACGTAAGGGCTTCATTCATTCACTCAATAAAGACGTACTGAGCACCTACTATGTGCCAGGCACGGCTTAGATGCCAGGGATACAGATGTGGACAAACACAATCTCTGCCCTCATATTTCTTATGGGGAGAACACACAGCCAATAAGCATATAATTAGAGTATGCGGTATGCCAGGTGATGGGTGTGCCAGGAAGATCAACAGAACCCGGAAGGGAGATGGTAGAGGTCAGGGAAGTGGTGATCCACGGGGACAGACCTAAAACAGATGACGGAGTGCGCTGTGCGGCTACCTGCAGGAGGAGTGTTCAGGCAGATGAAACGCAAGTTCAGGGGCCTCAGGGTGGGAGCATGCCATGCCCATTTGAGGAATAGCAAAGGGGCCAGTGTGGGTGTTCTGAGCAGTCAGAAGTTCAGTCCTGTAGTTAAGTGGGAGTGGGAGTAAGTAGACAATAGAGCGTCTTGCATGCCATCAAAGGGACTTGGGCTTTCATTCTGAGAAATATAAGATGCCATCCAGGGCTTAACAAATGTATATAAAGAGCTTCATGAATGCTTCTCTTACAAACAAAGCAAAAAGCACATTGTGCTCCAGCATCTTATCGTGCTGTCTTTGTGTCACAAAACTCATTTCTTTATCTCGGTATCAATGAGCAAAGCCAGAAATTGAGCCATGTTGTCCCGAAGACGTTTAGAGCTCAGTTTTAAAGCATTAGCTTTATTTAAGGGACTTTGGAGTGACAGGGCATGTGGATAATAACCACATTAACATATGACTTTCTTGTTCTAGTTCTTTGGCCAATAACCACATAAAAGCACTCCCAAGGGATGTCTTCAGTGATTTAGACTCTCTGATTGAACTGTAAGTAAGGCAAATGCCTGTCATTGTGCCCAAGTTAATCATGTCTTTAATGCCATGTCCCCTCTCCCCTGCACTGCATTTCTTTAATGTCGTAGTCAGAAACTGGTGATGGGGCTCCTGGGTGGCTCAGTCAGTTGAGCGTCTGACTCTTGATAGAGGTTCAGGACCTGCTCAGTCATGAACTCGAGCCCCTGAACTGAGCGTGGAGTCTGCTTGGGATTCTCTCTTCCTCTGTCTCTCTGCTCCTCCCCCACACACTCTCTCCGTCTCTCTCTCAAAATAAATAAATAAATAAACATTAAAAAAGAAATCGTTGACAAAGCGTGCATGATGGGAAACAGCATATAGTTGGTATTTTGTTAAGTCTTGCCATGTTGGAATACACTTAGTAGCGTTAGGTCAGTGGCACATTAAGCTTGGCAAGTGTGAGGTTTCCTTTCTCAAGGCAGCGCATATCCTCTGCTTTATCTTCTAGTGTTTGTCACTTCTTACTGGACCTTGTTCAACAAGATCGTAACATTTCGATTGTGTTCGTGAAAGCTGTCTTCCTTTAATGTCCTGACTTTGTTAGAATCCGCGTCTGGCAGGGGTGGGGGGGAGGGGTTCCTCTGTCTCCCCTCCCCCATTTCCAGCATGGCACGGTGACAGCTTCAGGAGAGTTTGGAGCAAAAGTGCTATGTCAGCTCTGAGAGCTCTCTGTAGGCTCCAGTTCAAATCATGGGCACTGAAGACCATTAAGGAAAGTCAGTGATACACACGTGCAAGAAATAGGATGCATTCAATACAACATTTTTAAACATTTCTTTTCTTGGGGGGTATGAAATAGATCAGGATGTTAAGTCATCGTATTACGGCTGAAACATTTCAGGCACGTCCGTTTCTCCAGAGAGGTGTCTGCATTTTGTTTTGTTTTGTTTTAGAGATTTAAGGGGCAATAAATTTGAATGTGACTGCAAAGCCAAGTGGTTGTATCTGTGGCTGAAGATGACAAATTCCACGGTGTCTGACGTCCTGTGCATCGGTCCGCCGGAGTATCAGGAAAAGATGCTAAACGATGTGCCGAGCTTTGACTACGAATGCACAACCACAGGTATTCAGACCCGCTGTCACGGAAGACTCTTCTTGAGAATAGTCCTTTTATGTTTCTTTTCTATCATCCACGGGGACCAGAGAAGAGTGGGTGTAAAAGGTTTTCTATCCAAATTATTGGTGACATTGAAGCATTCTAAAAAAAAAAATGAGGTGGTCAGGAAAACATCTCAACTGTTCAGAAGGATTTTTTGTTACCTGCCTTGGCTTGAACTGTGACGCTTTACAAAATTCAAATTTCTCTGAAGGTTGTTTTTTGTTTTTGTTTTGTTTTTTTGTTTTTTTGTTTTTGGGTTTTTTTTTTAATGTTTTTTATTTACTTCTGAGAGAGAGAGAAAGAGACAGAGAGCATGAGCAGAGGAGGGTCAGAGAGAGAGGGAGACAGAGAATCTGAAGCAGGCTCCAGGCTCTGAGCTGGCTGTCAGCACAGAGCCCGACACAGGGCTCAAACCCACGAATCGTGAGATCATGACCTGAGCCGAAGTCAGACGCTTAACCGACTGAGCCACCTAGGCGCCCCTGTTTTTGTTTTTTTAAGGGCCATGCAAATGAGGCTTTTTTTTTTTTGTTGCAAATGAGGCTTCACGGAAAGTCAGGGAAGAGAGAGAGGTCCACATTCCTGGTGTCTGGATCCACTGTTGTCACTGTTCTCTTGATTGAATAATAGGAGGTTTACTGAACGTACAACTCATAAATAGGAGACTTTAAAGTCCCCACATAGCTTTTGTAGTTCCCTGTAAAGAAGAGATGCTGTGTTGTATTATAACCAATGGCAAAATAGAAATATAAGTGAACAAGTAGTTATCCGAAGAAAAAACTCACATTGAGGAAAAATGTAAAGGAAGTTCGATTTCGCATTTTTCCAGGGCCTGCCTCAAGGATTCCGTTTATACATTTTACAGGTTATGAAATAACATTAAAATACTCACTGCCTCCAGTGTCACATCGTGTAGAGAGTGGGTGAGTGTCCCCGTATGAAAGGCTTAGGTAGAGTTTTCTACAGCTTCTAAAGCCAGATTTTAAAGGAAAACGGATCAATCCACTGCTTACCAAACTTATAAAAATAAACATTTAGGCTGAGAGTTGATATCTACAAAGCCTCAAGGCATGTCAGTGGGAACAGCAGGAATGAGAACTCAGAATGTAGTTACAGAAACTCAAAGGCAAAAACAGCTCCCAAGAATAAAATGTGACATTTAGGCCAGCTCCACTGCCGCCCTCCAAACAAACAAACAAACAAGAACTCATAAAGTAGAAACTGTTTCCAGATATCTTTGTAAATAAGGAACTTGACAAGTTCACTCTTTTTTAAAGGAAACCTCAAGTCCTATGGGATGCCCTTGTCTTCCATCATTGAACAGGAACCTATTCAGCTGTGTAATTGGCAGGTGCCCTTTGCCAGCTGAGGCCACTAGCACGTTATTTATTATATTGCAGAGCAGTGCAATAAATCAGAGGTCATAGTCAATGACATTTGCACCAAAAGGTGGCATTCAGGGCCATTTGGTGTGAAATGCCAAACTACAGCTCGCTGGGGCTCCTTTTCTTGCCTCTTTTCCAGTTTTTCTGGAGAATTCTCTGAACCCCCAGGTGAAGGGAGCAGCTTTCCCATTGTTTTCTTCACACCTGTCTGAAAACTCTGCCAGTCTCTGGGAGAAATGACATGGGCTATCGAGGGTCTGGGAACAGGGCATCATTTGTATGAGGAAACCCGATTTCTGACCTGAGAGCCCTAGGGGTGGTTATGGAAATGATCTGGGCTCTGAGAATTTTCGGGAATAGAGGGCGCTTGGAACCAAGGTAGCCAGGTCAGGGAACGGGGTCCTAAACCCAGAGCCCGTGATGCAGCCGGAGCCCCTAACACATTTTAGGGCATCCTCATATATATATATATATATATGCATGTATATATGTATATGTATATATATGTTTATATATATGTGTGTATACACACACACACACACACATATATTTGTCTGTGCTAAAAAGCTTCCTACTAAAATTTAGATAGTCAGCAGTCCTCCTTGGTAACAGGGAGGTGATGATTCTCTCTTTGCTACTGTTTTATCCCTTGAAGACTCATGAACAAATTAGCTTTTGCTCGTAGTTCTCTCCATCGAGAAAAAATGGCGGAACCAATTGTGTCCACCCCCAGGTATAGTCCCTGCCTTGTGAGAACTAAGTCAGTACATTCTGAGGGGTTTTTTGGTTCCTATCTTCTGCTCATATCAAGGCTTATCCTTTGGTGCTTTATTAAAGGCTGGGAAGGAAATGTGCAAGGATGGCAGATGGAAAACCGAGTCTGAGTCCTGGTACTCTTAAGGCAGCCTCACTGAATTTCAGGGAGGAAGCACATTGTCTGAGGGCATTGCTTTTCCTCTGAGCTCGGATTTTCAGGGAAAGAGTAAATTCTTCAGGTAGAGGAGGGAGGGAAAGAGCTGTTCTTTCCAGGGAGAGGAAGATACTGTTACCGTTGTGTTCTGTCTGGCACCTGGGTGTAATTAACACCGCAGAACCACTGCTGGACTGTTTCAGCTTCTAGATTAATCACAGTCCTTCCATAATCCTCCGCTTCAAGTCTATTTTTAACCACCTCAAACATTCCTGTTACCTACTCATGATTCCCCGTGTTAGGTGGATAATTCACTAAATTCCTTAGAGGGAGTGAATTTTGCATCCTAATTGTCCTGTTAGCTTCCTTATTTCTGGGCTGATGAAAAGCAAAGAGAAATAATGCATTAATGTGCAGCTTCTCTCCCAATAGGATCAGCATCATGTATAATTTATTTTCTGCAAGGGCTATAAATAGCCATGTAAAGATCTGTTGATTCCAGTGGGAGCAAGGCCTAAATTGTGAGAATCCCACTGACATCATGAACTCAATCCAATGTGAATGGAAGTGGCAGCGCATTTTGCAGAGAATGCCATTAAGACTTTAACACTAGCAAATTGATGTCGTATCAATATGTGTATTGTTGGAGAGCTTTGCACAGCGAATGTGCTTTTGCTGTTCATGAAAGATGAGTTAAAACGGGGATGTGAGAAGATCTTTAAATTCCTTGAGCCCCCCACCCCCACCCCAACACACAGTCATCAATCATTTTCTTTCAGACATTTCTTCCTTTTCCTTCCTCCTTCTCTTCCACCTCTTCCTCCTTTTTGGGGGGAAGAGGTGTAGGTAAGGGGGAGAAGGACTCTTCTGTTAAGAATTAGATTTATAATTGAAATGATTTAACAGTCTGTGCTGTGCCAGATAGTCAGCATATAGAAAATATTATGAAACCAATGTTGTGGGAAAACAAATGAAAATAGAACCGTTAACAGCTAGATTTGTAAAATGCTCTCTAATTTTGGCAGCTCTCTTTCTCTCTGGGATTCTTTTAATAAAAAACGGAAACTTTGGGGTCTACCCTTTACACAGCCTGCCCTTTTCAGCAAACACTCGTGTTTCTGAGACTTGGGAGTGCGGGTGGGAGACGCGGGTCACGAGCAGGGCAGGAGTGTTCGAAGCCTTTGGGCCTCGCGTTAGCGGAAGGCGGCCGAGAAGCAGGAGGAGTTGGTGGCTGTCTCGTGATAGAATGCCGCAGCCTTCCTGGAGCCCTTTGCTGGAGCAGATGGTGACTGTTACCATTTCCCTTTTCCCAGCTATCTCCAGGTTGAGGTTTGTGTGTCTTTACTGCCTGATGGAACGACGCTGCTATCTGGGGGGTTTGACGGAAGGGTGGGGCCAGCAGCTGTTGTCATGCTTCCTAAGTGATCACCCAGGCCACTCGACAGGTGTTTGCACAGTATATGAAGCTCGTACATAGAGCTCCTATGTGAAACTCCCCCCGGCTCACTCTGTGTGAGGCTCCGTGCTCCCACTTACGCTCTCGTAGTCTCTACAGCAACTTCGTGCAATAGATGCTACCCTCAGTTTACTGATGCAGACCCTGAGGTTCACGTTTCTTGCTCAAGGTCACAGAGCTACAGGTACAGGCAAGAACCTAAAGCCTCAGCTCTTCCGGATGCTCCACGCCCTGCCGTGGGGGTGAGGGGATCCCGCATGCACTACGGACACTGGTCCCCACTCTCCAGCGGCCACTTCTTGCCATCAGGGTGCAGAGGCAGCCTCCTTTTTGATTCTCTCTCTTCTCCCTTCACCTGTGTGTATCATACAATGACCCCCAACTTCTTCCCCACACAGCCTTCAGAGTGGGCGACGGGGCAGGCGAGGCCAGCCCTCCCACGCTTGTAAGCCGGGGCAGCACTTACTATGCACCTACTGTACACTCAGAATGGGGATAGGGACACCTCCAAAAGTTAATATGTATTGGGTCCTCACGTTGTGGTATGCACAACTCTAAGTGAGTAAGAGTGATAACATACAATAAGGAGGTTGAATAACTTCCCCACGGTTACTCAGCAAGACCTTAGAGTCCCAGCTCTGCCGTGTTATCTTAGATACCATTAAAATGGACACCTCCTCAAGACGCAGCCCGGTGGTGGCTGGGACAGAGGAGGCAGACTGTCTTTTCTCAGACCTCGATTCCGTATTTATGAAGCACCTACTACGCGCCAAGCCCTGAGATGGGCGTTTCTACTGACATTACCAGTGTGTCCCTGCCATCAAGCTTGGCAGGTAAGAATCTTGGCCCCATGTTGCGCATAGGTAAACTGAGGCCTTCTAAGGGCAAGTGCACAGCCCACGGTCTCAAGTGCGGGAAGTGGATTCAGGTGGTCTGACTCCAAGCACTGGTCGCTGTGGCCCTTGCTGCCCTCACTCCCTCAGCCCTGCCCCCATCTCCCACCCCTGTTACCTGCTCTTCTCATCCCTAGCTCTACTCTTCCCACCTCCACTTGCTCAGCGTCTCTCACTTCCTTTCCCGCCTCTGCCCTGTCTGCACTTCCTGCCTTTGCTCACTGTTGAGTGGCCCACCCCTTTATGGTCTTTCTCATTTGACATCTTTTAAAAATTTTTTTTAATGTTTATTTTATTTTTGTGTGTGAGAGAGAGAGAGACAGAGCATGAGCAGGGGAGGGGCAGAAGGAGAGGGAGACACAGAATCCAAAGCAGGCCCCAGGCTCTGAGCTGTCAGCCCAGAGCCTGCCTGATGCAGGGCCCGAACTCATTCACCGCGAGATCATGACCTGAGCCAAAGTTGGACGCTTAACCGACTGAGCCACCCAGGCGCCCCTCATTTGGCATCTTTTAAGAGGCTTCCGAGTCAGAGNGCCCCCAGATTTATTTTTTAAGTGGCTGCCGTAGGCTTGTGCCATGGAAGGCTCCCGGGAGGGTCAGACCAGGCCCAACCTCACAAAGCCCTCAGCTCAGGAGGCACATGACACTGGCTGTGTGGCCATGGCTGGGCGTACACCCTCTGTGAGCTTCAGCTTCTGGCCCTGTAAAATGGCCCAGGGCTGTACGATCTTTCCCATTTCTCCAAATCTGACTCTGAAGTCGCTATGCAGGAGATCAATCATCGTGAAGAATAAGATTTAAACGGCAGTGCCTAATTATGAATGCGGTGAGTTAGGAAAGAGTCCTGTGCATTGGCCCCGGGAAGGCTTTGCAGCAGAGATGGGGCTTGAGCAGACAGGGCTAAGGATGGGTGGGGAGGAGACGGTCAATGCCAGTGTTTTCTCATAGGGAAGATTTCCCTTAGCCCCATGCCTGCCATCATCTTACTGGGGTGCAGTTAGGCTGCCAGGAAGCAGAGCACACTGAAGCATCTCTAGCAGAAGAAATCGCTTACCTTAAACTTTATTAGTGTTTTGGTGTGGAGTTTTTTTTTTTTTTAATTCCTTCTTCGTTGGTTCTCTGGCTTCCCCACATACTCACTCTCCTTGTATCCTGGGGCACGCTCTCCCTGTGCCTTGGTAAACTTGTGCATCCCTACCAAGATCACACGACGAGTCAGTGGTAGCTCAGGGGAGCTCAGCAATACGGATAGGAGTGGTCGCGCTAAATGTGAGGGCAGAACTCATGCTCAAATAGGACAGTTCCGTGTGGCTTGAAAATCCAACAGATCTGGGGCGTCTGGGGGGCTCAGCCAGTTGGGGGGCCGACTTCAGCTCAGGTCATGATCTCACAGCTCATGAGTTTGAGCCCCACATGGGGCTCTGTGCTGACAGCTCAGAGCCTGGAGCCTACTTCGGATTCTGTGTCTCCCTCTCTCTCTGCCCTTCCCCTGCTCACATTCCGTCTCTGTCAGAAATAAATAAACATTAAAAAAAAGTTTTTTAAAAAGAAAATCCAGCAGATCTGTAATTGCCCGTTGAGCTGCAGAATGCTGTCCAGATCTCAGGCATGGCCATCACTTATTATGGCACCGAGTCCGGTAACCGGTAAACACGCTTAGGTTAACTTCCCTGCACCGTGGGCATCATAAATCTCTGAGGCTGTTTCGGAGGCTTTGGTTTGGTTTCTGAAATTGCAGTGTGCCCTTTGGGGAGCTTGCTTTTTTTGTTGTTATTGTTTTTTATTTTTGAGAGAGAGACAGAGCACGAGCAGGGGAGGGGCAGAGAGAGAGGGAGGCACAGAATCTGAAGCAGGCTCCAGGCTCTGAGCTGGCAGCACAGAGCCCAATGCAGGGCTCGAACTCATGAACCATGAAATCATGACCTGAGCTGAAGTCGGAGACTTAATCAACTGAGCTACCCAGGAGCTGCTGGGGAGTTTTGTTTTTGGTTTTGAACCTGGAGCAGGGGTATTTCCCCCCAGGGGTAAGGCAGAGCATTGGCAGTATAACAGGGTTGTGCACAATCACCGTGGCAGGTGAGCTTGAAAACCACAGCAGACAAAAAACAGGTTTTTGCTACTGGGGCTGTTCCAAGAAGGTTTAGAAAGACAGCATTTCCCAAACCGGTGTGACCGCTGCCGCTCTCTTCCCAGAGTAATTTGCACGATCATTTCTGGAATGTTGCTGTGTGGGGTCTTTTGTGGTTTTGAAAGCCAGGTCTCACCAAATGTGTTTAAAACTTGGAGATCCTGCAGCTAAACTGCGAGCTATTTGTCTCAAAGAAGAGAATGTAGAAACTGCATTCATCATCCTGTACAAGGCAGAGAAGCCTTCCAGAATCTCCCAGAATACTGAGCGCTACGATGTGTGTGTGTGTGTGTGTGTGTGTGTGTGTGTGTGTGTTGCCTCTCTCTGGCCCTCCCTCCTTCCTGGTCCTCTTCACATCCAGTGATAGAAAAGGGTAGAAGGATGATGGTGATGGATAATTCCCACAAGGGATCTCATAGAGACTTTTTTTTAAATACCCATCCCCAGATTTTGTCGTTCATCAGACTTTGCCCTACCAGTCGGTTTCAGTGGACACATTCAACTCCAAGAATGATGTGTACGTGGCCATCGCTCAGCCCAGCATGGAGAACTGCATGGTGCTGGAGTGGGACCATATCGAAATGAACTTCCGCAGCTATGACAACATTACAGGTGTGTTGTGGCTTTGATCAATGTATCGCCCTCATTTCGCTGTGGCTGGTGAGTGAAAAAGCATTCGGTCCTCCCCAGGAAGGAGAAGCTGGTCTCTGACTTGGTGGGAGTGGGGGAACACATCCCCACCCGCCCTCGTCTCTCATTCTTTCTCCACTTGGTCAGTTATTGGTGAGAACAGAAACTTGGGGTGGTGGTCTTATTATTATTCAAAAGGGAGAGGGGATGGGTGGTGTGTCATGGGAGGCATTTTCTAGTCGTGGTGAGAAGTCACCAGAGAGTCCCTTAATCCTAATCACCTGTGGCAGCCTAAGACCTCAACAGCTTTTCAGCCGCCCAGGGAGACCTTTGACTTTTGTTAAGCTGACTGTTAACAGATCCGTGAACACGCACGTGCTCACGCGTACATGTGCACAGACGTGCATGCGCACACCTGCCCACGCCTGCCAGGTCCTGGTGACCACAGCTTCCTTCTCATAAATACAAACACAATAAGAACAAATGGCTCTCTAAATTCATGCCTTTGGGTTGAGACCTAGTTAATGCTTCTTTCAGTGCTGTCGGGAACCGGTGTCTTAGCGCTACTAAAAATGGGCTGTCTACTTGGCTCTGTAAATCGTGGGTAGAGTCAAAATCATCTTTTAAAGACTTCTCGTTTGTCAAGTGCGATCTGATTACACCACTGACTTTATAAACAGCACCACGGTGGCCTAATTGTTACCCGGGGAGAGGTTTGCCTTTAGCAGTTCCCGATTTGGAGTTAGAGCAGTGTTTTGCTGTGCAGCGAGAGCAGCGTATCAGGTAGGAATTCCAGATGAGGAGGCTCCTAGGAATCTCTCGGGCGCAACGCGGTTTTGCAGCAGGTGCAGGGGGTGTAGGGAGGCGGAGAGAGTGTCGTTTCACCCCTCCAAGAAGAGAGACGCTAATGAGCCTAATTTCTGCAACACTGAGAGGTCTGTGAGGCAGGCGAGCACCTCCGTAAGCTCAGAAGATGCCACGTCAGATGAGCCTCTGCTGTTGGGCCACCTGGCTTCCTAGTGCTGAGCTCACAATCCCGAGGACAGCCCCCCTCGCTTCAAGTGCACATTCAGCACAGAGCACCGCAGGTGAACCGGTCGGGAAGCCGAGGAGCCCAGAGTCTGCGTTCAAGGGAAAAAGGAGATGGAAAGGGGGGGCCTGCCGTCCACGTGCTTTTTGCTTCCCTCTTTTTGCAGACTTGGAGGGCAGGTGAGGGCTGAGAGAGCTGGCGCCTTGCCTCCTCCACCCTCCCCGTGGTAGACGGTGGGAGCAGAGCCAAGCCTTGTTCTGTGCAAGGGGCTCCACACCAGTGCTTGTTGCTGCAGCTGGCCATGGGTCTGTGGGGTGCCGGGTGCTCGTTTGTCTCATTGGAAACTCGCAGCAGCCCCTTGAGGTGTTCGTGTGGGTTGCCTGCCCGCCGGAGAGGACGAAAGCCCTGTCCAGTAGAGAGGTGACAGACAGATGATAAAGAGCTCAGGTTTTGAAAATAGATGAACGTAGATTGGACTCCTGACCCCGCCAGGTACTCAGAAGTGGCTGTGGCTTCTGGGGCTCAGTTTCCTCATCTGTAAAATGGACAACACAGGTACTTTATATGGGTACTGTGAGGATTCAGAGTGCCAGGCACTGAGCAAGCAGCTCTCCGCGCCGGCTTCCTTCTCACACCTTTACAAACAAAGAGATCAAGGCTCAGGCATGTTGCATCACTTGGGGGGCAGAGCTCAGGGCCTGTCACAGATGCATCTCACCACTTTCCTCTCTCAGGTTGACCTGGGTAGGAAGGGACAGCACAGGCCTCCACCTGCCCTTCCCAGCGGTCTGCAGCTGGTTACATCCCAACAATCGTCAAGTCTTTCTGTCTTTCTGTCTTTTCTTTCTTTCTTTCTTTCTTTTTCTTTCTTTCTTTCTTTCTTTCTTTCTTTCTTTCTTTCTTTCTTTCTTTCTTTCTGTCTTTCTTTCTTTCTTTCTTTCTGTCTTTCTTTCTCTCTCTCTCTCTCTCTCTCCTTCCTTCCTTCCTTCCTCCTTTCATTCATAACGATTTCTTGAGCACTTACTCTGAGCTAGGCACGGTGTAGGTGCTGGCGCCACAGCAGTGAACAGGCCAGATGGAAACCCCAGCCCCCAGCGGGTTTGTATTATAATGGGAGCGAGAGATGATAAAAAAGAAATAATTATGACACAGGTGACACAGCAGATGGCAACACACTGAGAAGGGACAGGGAGGTGGGGGTGGAAGTTCTGAAGAGCTGGCCATAGGGGGGTTGACATTGTAGTCTGGTAAGAGCCTCGTGAAGGAGGTGTTGTTTGAAGATGGGTGGGACACGAGGGGTTGGTCCATGTGGACAGTGTGGGGAGGAGGCATTCCAGAGGCCACAGCAAGTACAAAGGTCCGGGGGCAGGAGGGTGTCTTTCCTGTTTGGGTCACCCAGGGGGCCATTCTGGCCTGAACAAAATGATCCCGAGGGAAAGCTGCTGCAGACAAGGACAGGGGCCAGGGGCTGAGCGCGGGGGCCTTGCAGGGTCTGGAAGGACTTGGGTGTTTAGTCTGAGTGCTCTGCAGAACCACACAGAGCTTTGTGCAGAGGTCGGCGGGGCTGCCCAGGACAAGGCGGGTGCCTGCCTGGCACGGGGTGCTGGGCGGTGAGGAGCCTATGGTGGGGAGAGGGGACCAGGGTGGAAGCAGAGCAGCTGGTTGGGAAGCTGCTGCAGGAATCGGAGCAGGTGCTGATGGCCGGGGCCGGGCCCTAGCTGTGGGTCAGCCGGGCACTGGCGGGGAGGCAGCTGTCAGTGAGGTCGGAGTGGGCGTGGCCGGCGTGAGAGCCAGGGCTGCGCCTTGCTAGTTTCTGGGGACTCCTCAGCGCCTCGTTCTCAATCTTCTGAGCGGGGGGCAGCCCCACACGAAGCCCACCTCGATTCTCTTCACATCTGAGCCTGAGCAACGACTTACAACAGTGACGTAGTTAAACTCGCGAGCTCCAACCTCAGGCTAGTTTTCTTTTCTTTTTAATTTAATTTATGTTTAAAAATTTACATCCAAGTTGGTTAGCATGTAGCGCGACAGTGATTTCAGGAGTAGGTTCCTTAATGCCCCTCACCCATCTAGCCCATCCCCCCTCCCACAACACCTCCAGCGGCCCTCTGTTTTTCTCCATATTTAAGAGTCTCTTATGTTTTTGTCCCCCTCCCTGTTTTTATATGATTTTTGCTTCCCTTCCCNGAAGATTTCATTCTTTTTGATTGC
This sequence comes from Crocuta crocuta, assembly GCF_008692635.1. Taxonomy (NCBI): domain Eukaryota; kingdom Metazoa; phylum Chordata; class Mammalia; order Carnivora; family Hyaenidae; genus Crocuta; species Crocuta crocuta. The sequence goes on from NW_027532163.1 coordinate 4,544,986, forward strand.
CGAGTACTACTCCATCGTATATGAAACTGGCTCCGCATCTTTCTAGCTAGAGACCTTGGCAAAGTTAGATACATTCCGCGAGCCCCTTTTGTCTGTAAAATGGAAGTTTCATGAATGCCTGTTTCATCTGTTAAATGGGATCATTATCGAACTGGACCCATGAGAATTTCATGGGGCTCGTGTGAGACAGGCATATAGTAAATCCTCAACGAACGTTAGTTTTATCACCCGGGGACAAAAAAGCAGCAGCCCTCCTTCTTCCCCTTTCCAGATCCTAATTTTCACTTCAGTTAAAACTTCCATAACTTCCATCAGCATAGGAAAGGAGAGGCCAGTATAGAATGACCGAAGGAGCAGGGGACGAGGGTGATTCCAGAAACAGGCTGGATCCCTCAGTGCAGGAAGCAGTGTGGTTAGCCGGAGCGCAGCCTGGAGGGAAGGAGAGCCCTAAGCACACCTGTGCCGGGCAGATGACAAATGGATAGGAGGGGACATCGCCCTGTAACCGCTTGCCTTGAACGAGACCAAGGGGAACGGACCCGTTTTCCCCTCACGGGCCATGCGCATCTCATTTGTCGTCTCGTTTCATCACGGAGTGATCCCAGAGTCTGCAAGGGCTGGGCAGGGTCTCCTCAATCCAAGCCTGGCCAGACCGGGCCTCTGAGGACTGGGAGGGGCACCTGCGTCGCCCTTTGCAGCCCTGGTGAGCATGCGCAGGAGGGACGGCCCCAGCTGTGGATCTGCCGCTGCCGGGGGGAGAGGGGAACCCATGATCATGCTCACCCCAAGATTTCGCACTTTACGTCTCCTTTTTCTCTCTACATCTCTCCTCAGCTCTCCTGTTTTTGATTTATTGTGTTTGCCTTTTGATTTCTAGCCTGTACTCTCTCCCCTATGCTAACACACACACACACACACACACACACACACACACACACACACACACACGATGATTTCTGCTGCTGCTGGCAATTCCACAGGCTAAAAGTGTTTGCCTGGACAGAGGTGTTCCGGAACATTTCCAAGAAAAAGAATTCGTTCTGTCTCCCAAGGCCCCTCAGCTGAGACAGTCCGGCAGGACTTAGGACACTTCTGGCTAGCAGGGACCTCTGATAGCTAGGCCACTCAGGAAGGGGGCCAGGACGCACTCTGTTAGTGTTGGGAGGGTGGGTTCAGGCAGCTTCTGAAAAGCAGTTCCGTAGTGAAAATCCAGAAGCCTTAAAAGTGTGCACAGCTTTACCGCGGCAAAGCCTGAATTTAAGGATACCGCCAGATGGTTTTCAAAAAAGACTTCTCTATAAGGAAGCATGTTACTTACAATAATGAAAAACTAGAAATAACTGCAATGTCCAACAATAGGGGATTTGTTGAAAAGATACACCCATGCAATGGAATACCGTATAGTAGTAAAACATCAAGTTCTAGAAGGTGCAATAAATGGGAGAAAAGTTTACAACATAGTGGTCAAATAAAAGAAGTAGGTTATAGGCCCAAATTTATTCTATATTTGTATTCTATAAGCCCAAATTTATTTGTATTTTATTTTGAATTTAAAAAATTTTAGCCCACATTTATTTTTGTAAGTGTATTTATTTATTTTGAGCAAGAGAGAGAGAGAGTGTGAGTTGGGGAAGGGCAGAGAGAGAGGGAGAGAGAGAGAATCCCAAGAATCCCCACCTGATATGGGGCTCAAACCCACCAACTGTGAGATCATAACCTGAAATGAAGTCAAGAGTCGATTGCTCAACTGACAGAGCCACCCAGGTGCCCCAGATCCCAAATTTATTTCTAAATTTAAATTTGAGTATGTGCGTAGATTAACAATTAAAGAATTTATCAAGATATGAAGTGTTTCAGCATTTGCAGTACAAGTGATAATTGATTTTCTTCTTTGTGCTTTTTGGTAGGTTGGTAGCTAAGTGTAGACTGGAGCCAGACTACCTGGATTTAGATCCCTGGCCTACCACATACTCACTGTGTGGCCTTGTATAAGTTACTTAACTTATCTGTGCCTCACTTTTTCCCTTATAAAATGGGGATGATGATCATGAATAATAGTATTGGTCTCATAAGGTTGCTGTAAGCATTAAATGAGTAAATATCTGTATAGTACTTAGTATAGTGCCTGCTCATAGTACACACGCTTTTTAAGTGTTATCTATTATTTTCAAAATTTGCTTTGGTGAACACTGAAAACTTTTATACTCAAGGGAAAAAAAGGAATAATTAGTTTGAAACGAAGGAAAGGGGCCAAGAAAAGTAACTATCACTCTAAAACCCACCCACTGTCTGCTCCAAAGTTGATACTAAGGACAGAAATTGGATAATTATCCTTGTAATTTACAGGCCAAATGCACTTTGGTCCAAATTGCCTAGAAAAATTAGGGAAAAGAAATAACTTTTATTCAAATGACCTGGATGGAGGGTCAATACCCTTTGTGAAGTGGGTGGTCCTATGGCTTGCTGGCTGGAGGGAGGACGTTGGGAGAAGGCTCAGGGGTCTGGGTGGAGGAGAAGATGGGAGCAGGTGGTCCAGACAGGAGAGTTTCCCTTTTCCAGCAAAGTTCTGGTCTTGCACTGCCTGAGCTAGATCATTCAGCTCCGTGATCATTCTACAGGTGTTTTTTTGCAGTGCCTGCTATGGGCGATTTTAAAGGGGCTACATCTTTTGATATATGAAGACCATTGATTCAATTATCCAAAAATGATAGCTACTAATTTTTGACCGCTTTCTTTTTATGGGTGCTGTGTTCTAACAACACCCACCATGAATTTTCTCATTTAGTCTTTACTAACCCTGTCAGGTCAGTGGTAATAGCATCTTCGTTTTATAGATGAGAAGCCTGAGCATGGAGAGTTAACTGACACAGGGTCGGAAAGCTTACACGTGCTGTGTTTCAGATCCCAGGACACCCGCTTCGAGTCACAAGGTTTAACACCGTTCCGCCTCCATTCAGCTTCCTTTGGCTCTAGAAATCAGAAGAGGCCAAGTGTCTTCAAAGAGCCCTCATTACAGTTCTTTCCTCGTGTCTCTGCCACCTGACTCCTCCCTTCCCCCCCTCCAACTCCTCATTTGTTTCATCCCGTTCTTTGGAGTTGGGAAACACGTCTTCGAATAGCATGAAGACAATTGCTTTGGTGGTTGGCGTTTTCCTGCATTGTACTCCTGCCTCTAAAGACATGAGAGGCACAGGTGACCAGCACTTAACTTATTTCTATGGAGACACATAAGTCTTTTTAAGTTAAACATTTTTTTTAATTGTGGGAAAACATGCATTAACATAAAACTTACCATCTTAACCACTTTTACGTGTATTGTTCAGTAGCGCTAAGTGCATTCACCATGTTGGGCAAACAACCTCTGGAAGTCTTTTCATCTTGAAAAATTAGAACTCTGTGTCCATTCAGCCTAACTCCCCTCTCACCCCTCTTTCCCAGCCCCTGGCCACAACCATCCTATTTTCTGTGTCTATGAATCTGACGACTTTAGGGATCTCATATAAGTGGAATCATATATTATTTTTTTGTGACTGTCTTTATTTCACTTAGGATAATGCCCTCAATCATATTGTCATGTGTCAGAAATTCCTTTCATTTTAAGGCTGAGCAGTGTTCTACTGTGTGTATGCACTGCAACTTGGTTATCTATTCATCCATCAGTGGACACTTGGGTTGCTTCCGGCTTTGGTTGTTGTGAATAACGCTGCTTTGAACATAGCTGTGCAAATCTCTTAGAGACCTTGCTTTCAGTTTTTTTGGGGTGTGGACCCAGAAGGGAAATTGCTAGGTCATACGGTAATTCTCTGTTCAGTATTTTGAGAAACCGCCATGCTGTTCTCCGCATCGGCTGCTCTGTCTTCCATTTCTTTACATCTCTCCCCGTCTTAGAGTTCACAAGGGTCCCAGTTTCACTGTGGAGGAGCGTTTTTAACCGCGGTACCCTAATCCCCTCTCATTTCTCTCGGGGCACAGGTCAGTCCATTGTGGGCTGCAAGGCCATCCTCATTGAGGACCAGGTGTTCGTGGTGGTGGCCCAGCTCTTCGGCGGCTCCCACATTTACAAATACGACGAGAGCTGGACCAAGTTTGTCAAATTCCAAGACATCGAAGTCTCTCGCATTTCCAAGCCCAACGACATCGAGCTGTTTCAGATCGAGGATGAGACGTTCTTCGTCATCGCGGACAGCTCTAAAGCCGGGCTGTCCACGGTGTATAAATGGAACAGCAAAGGATTCTACTCCTACCAGTCTCTGCATGAGTGGTTCAGGGACACGGATGCAGAGTTCGTTGACATAGACGGGAAGTCGCATCTGATTCTGTCCAGCCGCTCCCAGGTCCCCATCATCCTCCAGTGGAATAAAAGCTCTAAGAAGTTTGTCCCCCACAGTGATATTCCCAACATGGAGGACGTACTGGCCGTGAAAAGCTTTAGAATGCAGGATGCTCTCTACCTTTCCCTCACCCGCTTCATTGGGGACTCCAGGGTCATGAGGTGGAATAGTAAGCGGTTTGTGGAGATCCAGGCTCTTCCATCCCGGGGGGCCATGACCCTACAGCCCTTTTCTTTTAAAGATAATCACTACCTGGCCCTGGGGAGTGACTATACATTCTCCCAGATATACCAGTGGGATAAAGAAAAGCAGCTGTTCACAAAATTTAAGGAGATTTATGTGCAAGCGCCTCGTTCCTTCACGGCTGTCTCCACTGATAGGAGAGATTTCTTTTTTGCATCCAGTTTCAAAGGGAAAACAAAGATTTTTGAACATATAGTCGTCGACTTAAGTTTGTGAAGGTGTGACTGGTGAATTTAAAAAGATACATAGCCCTAGCTCTCACAGGAGAGTGACCAAGAAGTGAATATAAAAGGAAGCCAAGTTCAGAGCTCTGAAATTAAAACAGCTCTGGGGGGATAGTTAGAAGTTTTCAAAATTCTAGAACTCACATTTTAATCAGGGATTGCATTTATTGGCTAATTGCATGACATGTCCGATCTCCCATTTAAAAAGACATCTTAAAGCCTGTTGTCACTGAGAAAAGAGTACAGCATTAACTCTTAACCATCTAGGACAGTAATGTGCTTTTTTTTTTTAATGAGGAAGGAGAAAGTTGGATAAGATGAGACAGCTCTTATAATGAAATAAACAAACAAACAAAAAACAAAAAGACCAAACTACGGGCCCTTCTCATTCCATTTTAGCAGTCTTTTTGGTAAGAACTCTTAAAGCCAAAGTCAGCTGAAAAGATTTGCTGATGATTCGTTTAAAAATCTGGTAACACTCAGCAATGCTATTTTGAGCCATTCCAGTTTCCTGAATCCCCCTTAATAGCAGAATGTTGGCTATTTCATTGGCTCACAAGGATGCGCGTCATGGGTATGTTAACAAAATAATGTTGGACGTCGCTTCCTTTGCCACAAAGAGAATACTCTGCTGATGCATATCGAAGCCCAGCACAGGCTGTAGGCCCATGAGCGATACAGAGGCATTTTCCCCTCTTCCTTGTGGTTCAAAGCCGACCCCCGGGGTGGCCGGAGCAATACCCTTGTTAGATGCTCTCCATGACCCAGCTGCTTCCCTGAACCCATTCTTTTGAGTTTGTGGGTAACCAGCAGACAGGCCAAAGACTGAATGGTGCTTTTTATCCATCTTTCAAAGCAATAGAACAGGTATTTCTATCTGATGAGCATTTGGTAGAATTTTTGGAGCAAGATTTTGTGGAATCAAAGAGGACTTTTACACAAGTCTCGATGTACTTTGAAAACCTAGAGGTGGCCCTTTGATTCGTGCATGGTTTTGCCCTTGGGCAACTTAATCTTACAAGTCATTGAATACCAACCTACCGATCTGCCCACCTGCCGACCTCCCTACTCCTACAACGGTCCCGCTTTGTTGATTTGCCAGTGTTGCTGCTGCAAGCACAGCCCTTCGAGAGAGGCTGAGGCACCAGATGGCAGAACCCAAGGTGCTCATGACACTAGTGCCCCTTCCTGTCCCAGGAGTGTAGTAGAGGAAAGCCCCACGGGGCTCAGATGCTGACATGGGGCCATATGCTGGCAAAGGCTCATTCCCAATAGATTGGGGGTCTCAGGCCCATCAACAGGGACCAGCTTTGCAATGAGACCCACTGAGTCCCACAGACCAAGTCCACACCCAGGGAGCCAGAGGACCTATTTCCAAATGGGCTTCTCTGGTGTGGATAATGGAGAAGCCCTGGGGCTCTGGTTTTGTGGAAGGTTCCCAGAGGGTGCTCAGCCTGATTAGCTTGATTCTCTTCAGAGAACATGAAGTGGATTTGGGGATGGGCTCTGAAAGAGCAACCGGCCACATCTCTTGTAGCCCTGAAGTCAGCACAATCAAAATGTACTGTAGTGTTATTTTTTCACAATTGTTTGCCAAGTCATGAGTAGGTAAATGTTTGGCCACAGATATGAATGCATTGTTGTTTCTGGTGTTCAAGCAATCCAGATCAAGGCAGCAAATCGCATCGATGTTACAACTGCACTCCTCGGTCCATTCTGGGACTACAGGCTGAGTGCTTTCAGCCGAGGACACCGGGGGTTTTAAGGAAGGAGGTCACCCACACCCAGTAGCCTTGCTGCTTGAAACTTTCCTACCAAGCACCGACCCCACAGGAGAAAGTGGTTTGTTTTCATTTTTTTTTTTAGCGTGAAATCACTCTTGCGCATTCTTTTGCCTTCCTGGTTTATTCGAATTGACTACAAATGCCCCGATCTCCACATCGGAGGCCGAAAGTGGGGCAGCCCTGCCACCCCTCCGGCAGTTAGGATGGGCAAACAATTCTTTCTGGCACATGGAACCTCCCAGAAGCCTGGGCGGAAAAACAGGCACTTGGCAAACAATGTCGGGGACATTTAGACAGTCCCCGCACTTGTGCCAGGTTGTGATGACGTCCCCGAATGCAGCCGCTTGTGGAGAAGGCACTCAGGGCACCTCTCCACAGGGCTGCCTCTCCCAAGCAGGGCACCAGCCTCCCAGCTGCATGCTGGGGAGAGGGGTCCTTGCTGAGTCCAGATGAGACGTTGGCTGGTGGAAGGCAGGTTGAGGGAGCTGGGGGCAGGGTGAAGGCGAGGAGGTGGGTACACCACTCAGACGCCACCAGCTTCTCTTTTCTTTTCCTTTTTACAAGATAAGACCAGAGCAGAGTCTGCAGCCTACAGGAGTCTCCGTGCTGAGGGAGTAGATATTTGTTCTGGCCGACGTGCTAAAGGAGCATAGATGTTCTTGGCACGAGGTGGTAGAAGCTTTGCTTCATTAATCCCACTGCTTTCTCCTAAGAATCCCTCAAGTTTTAAACAATTTCTGCAAGAAGTTTTTTTCCAGTAATAATGTAAGACAGAAGGGGGGGAAAAAAAAGCAACCAACAACACCAGAAACCCAAAGCAGAGAGATATGTGGGACACCCCCCCTCCTGTGGAGATGGTTCTAGGAGGTGCTGTTCTTATCCATGCCTTCCCATCCCCCATTGGTTCGCATCTTGTCAGCTTGTTTGTTCTTTACAGTCTCTGTGACTAGGCTCAGCCCTCCAGGTAGCCATGCCACGCAGCCTTAAAGCATGGGATCAGGAACAGATCTCTCATGAAGACGAAAAACAAGCCTTAGGTGTGAATGGTACCGTGTGCTCAGGCAATGGATAAGACCACCCCGCATTTCAGCAAAGCTTTAGATGTTTGCGGTGTACATTTGCGTCCAGCTCATCTGTTTACTAAATAGTTCTTCAGCTTATTGGTGGGCAGGATTCTAATTTCCGAGAGAAGGAAGTAGGTGCAAAAATCGAAGTCACTTGCCTGCTCAGGACCATCCAGTAGTGAGTGGCCAAAGCAGAGCTTTCTCCCCGAACAGCAGGCTTTGTGTTTTCTTTGTGATAGTCTGACATGCCTTCCAAATAAAGACTTTTTTATCATGATTCAGAATATAGCAGCACCTTGAGATAAAACTAAAAAATGCAGCAAAATATGCATAGCCAGAAGGAGGATAATGCTGAATAGACACCATTTAATCAACCAGTCCATTTAACGATTCAACACTACGGAACTGCTACAACATGCAAAGCCCCACTCTTGAAAGTCTTCCAGAAGTTTCAGATAATTTTCTCTTCTAAAGAGGGTTTCTAGCTGGCACGGCTGCCTCTCTACCCTCGCTTCCCCTCCCCCCACAGTTCTGGTGGGGTTGTTGAGGTCGAGACACATCTGGTTCTTGTCACAATGTCCACAAGATACACCCGAAGGCTTCTAAGAGGGGAAAACTGAAAACTCAAAGGCACGAGTGATGATGAATTGCTCCAGGTCATAATCAGCCTTCGGGGAGCACACTGGAAATGCCAGGGTTGCATTTTTCTTCCCCATGGAGTGAGAGGCTGTGTATTTTTAGGAAAGAAATCAGCGTGGGATACTGGAGGTTTGGTTGCCAGGAACACTCACGATGGAAATTTCTCTGACCGGGGTATAATGAAAGAGAGATGAAGGTCTACAGGAAGGGAGTCTATTTGCATGTGCCGTTAGCAGGCTTTCTGATTCTTCTACAGAGGTATCAGCCTCTCGCTCATAGTTTTGGAAAAGAGTTCTTTAATTAGGCACTGGCCAAAGATTTTGTTAAATAGAGAGCAATAGTCCTGTTGTTGATTCAGTGAGTAAGGTGGTCCCAACTCGTGACAATAGAAGGGAATGGACAGAAAAGCAGGGCAGATGGCTCTGGAGGAAACTCTTTTGGGAAAGCAGAAATACGACGGAAGAAAAAAGGTCATCATGATTTCCTTTGCCTCAGCCAGGCAAGTAGAGAGTGAAACTACTAGGCAGATTAACAGCCAATTTGTAATGAAGAGAGCCAGTTGATTTGCAAATTGAAATACGAACTGTATTGTAAAGAGACTGAGATCTAAACCTAGTGAGGCATTCTTATCCTTACATTCTTCCATTACTTGTTCCAGAATCTGCCTTTTTTTTTTTTTTTCCAGTAGGAAACTATGCATTCCCAATCAATCCCTTTGACTATCAGGAATGTATCAGAACTGTGATAAAAATAAGCCAATATGCCATTTGGTACCATTTTTATGTATCTTAGATGCATAACTTAGGTAAAATAAGAATAGTTTATATGTATATGAAAGCAAATTTTGCAGTATGCAAGCTACAATGGATGCATTTTAAGGCTAAATATATAACTCGTTTTGGTAAATACAGTTAAGAAACAACATGCCTCCTAAATCGATACATTCTGTACATCTATGAATAAAAAGTAGCTCATACCTAACATGGCTCTGATCTCTGGTCTGCTTGCATATGGATTTACCCACTTGAGTTACAGATTTGAGGGCATGACGGGCTATTGTGGAGGGGCAGAGTATGCCCATTTATCTTTGTGGCTTACTTCCTGTTTAAATGGAAGATGGATACTGCAGGGGGACTTAGGCTTCTACCTACACACTAAAAAGTCATTAAAAAGTCACTGAAGGACTTTACAGCTGCACCTCCACCTGATCTGCACAATCATACTCTTGACAGATTGAAAAAGAACTCTAGGGATCTTTGGGCATCCTCTGATTCTGCACGGTGACAAGATGGGATCCCATGGATTGGATGGAACCATGAACAAATTGAGGGCAAGACTTTTGTCTTGTTCTCTGCATGTCTGGCCTCTAACCCGGCACACAGCAAGTGGGCAGTGAAAGTTTGCCTCGTGTCTCTATGTCTTTAGACCCCTTTGGTTTCGCTGGACAAATGAAGGGTCAAAACCTCAAATTACATATGACTGTGTACTTACTGTGTGTCAATTACATTGATATGCTGTGGAGCTTTTTAAAAAGTACAGGGGCCGAGTTCTTGCCCTCAGGGGACTTAAAGCTAGTTGAAAGGAAGAATGACCATCACAGGAAGCTATTGTGACAACACTAGGTGTAGTGTTTCTGCATCACAAAGCAGTGTGTGGCTAATTGCGCAATGAAAGAAACAGGCAGTGATAACCAATTATTTAACTACTGGTATAGCATGTGGGTCGAAGTAATTTTCTATTGCTACGTAACAAATGACCACAAATGTAGGGGTTTAAAACAGAACATGGCCATTAGCTCACAGTCCCCATGGGTCAGGAGTCCAAGCACAGCTGAGCTCAATCCTCTGCTCAGGTCTCAAGAGGCTGCCATCAAGGTGTCAGCCACACTGTGTTCTCATCTGGAGGCTCAACTGGGGAAACATCTCCTTTCAGGCTCATTCAGGTTGTTCACAGAATTCATTTCCTTGTTATGATGGGGCTCTGGACCCCATATTTTTGCTGACTCTTGACTTGGAGACCTCTTTCAGCTCCTAGGGAGTCACACACAGCTCCATGCCAGTGGCCTTCCCCCATAGATCCTGTCATGACATAACTGTTAGCTTCTGCAAGGTCATCAGGAGTCATAGGTGTGAGATCCCATCACCTTGGCCCTATTCTATTAGTTTGAAGTGGGTCATAGGTCCTGCAGTCACTCCTCAAAGGGAGGGGATTTTAAAGGACTCATGGGGTTAGGGGTCACCTTACAGTGTGTCCATCACAAGCACCAACCAAAGAGAATGGATGCTCAACTGATCAGGTACCTACTTGATAGGTATCTAACCATAAAGAGACATTGACCTGGGCCCAGTGCGTTCCAGTGAAGTATGAACTGTGAATACAGATAATAAATTCGTAGGAAGAAGGGCTGCTTCAGGCCAGAGCAAGTAATTTTGACCAAGATAGAGAGGAGAATGGCCTTTTCACTATTGTTTGATGACTGAATCATTGTTTTGTGTTTGTGGAGAAGTATAGAAAAGAAGTGAATTTTTTCAAACCTGCAAGTCAGAATCATCAATCCCAATATTTCAGCGCATTTAATCTTGGAACTCAAATGCTGTGTAAATTGCTCAGTCCTGACCATGTGGTCATTAGTAAGGCAAATACACTCACTTTCTCTTTTTCTCAGAGAGCTAATTGAGGGCTAACTGTCTAAGAAGAATTGGAGGTGTGAACAATGTGTCACTTTCATTGATCACCTGTTCTTACGATTGGCTTCTCTACCTGCCTCCCAGACAGGACAACCCTTTACTAACCAGGGCCTAATTGGCACAAATGACTTTTTCCAGCAAATTGGGTAGCAGAGCTGAGACTAAGGGCCTTAGGTGAGCCCCACTTCTTGGCCCCTGCTCCAGGCAGTCTCTTGCTTCTCTTGCTAAATCTCACCTTCTGCCTTCAGCCAGACAATAAGCCAAGGCAATGCAGAAAGAGGCCTACAGGAATATAAGTGCTACCCCCAAATTCCCAGCGCTTTCTAAAATCTGTATGTGAACGCTGAAGAGCACTCGCCTGCATATGTCTCTAGATGTCTACTAGAAACCAAGAGAAAAAATACAGCTAAGTTCTTTCATCTTGCAAGAAAACCTGCTCAGTTCTCCATGCTCCACCGCAGCCCATGCATCATCCCCAGAAATGACCCAGAGCCATGATGGGCATCGCCAGTGGTGGGGCTGATAGACACCAGTTTGTGTCGCCAACCCAACTGGTTCTGTCATCTCTCTGTTTGCTTTCAATGGTGGTGTGCGCTAAAGAGCATGTGAAAGTAAAGCTGGGGCCTCAGGAGAAAATTGGAGCCTTGACACTTGTCTGGGCCCCCAGGATCAACTCTGTTCAGCCTTGGTGTGATTAACCCTGAATGTCTTGCCTTTGCTTCTTGAAACCCATCTAGGAATTCTGGACACATTGCAACCCTCAAATATTTTTCAGTTCAAATTTATATGTATCCTCTGGATCACCCCATCCTGGCTCATAAATCATGTGAAAATCCAAATTAGCTTTTTAGCTTGATCTTTCCAGCCAGTACTGAGTATCCCCTACGTGAACAGTGCTGGCCTAGGTCCCGAGAATACAAACATCTTAGGAAAGATACAAAAGTACTTAAGCAGCTTTAACAATAGTGCTTCCACACCATTTTACATTAACGGTGGAAATTCTCAGGGAGTGTGAATGTAGCTTGAGAAAATGGTAAGACCCAGGTGGTCCAGTCTCACCACAGTGTAGAATTTAATGAAACAACCCCCAAACCAGGAATTAATTACAAGCATTTCTGGTCTCTCCTTGTTTCCCTGGAAGAAGAGGAAAGCCTGGTTATGACCCTCCGCATACTGCTTCTTCAAGCCGGTCTCCCCCAGTGGAGATGTTTTCCAGTATCTCACATTCCATGCTGGCCCCTCCTGATTCTCCAGTGTTAAAACACCCCTCCCATATGCCACCCATCCATCCACTGCCTGGCCTCTGTCCCATCTCTCCATATCAGTTTTCCTGGGAAAAGGCTGGAGGGATAAAAAGGTCTAAGTGTTCAAACATTAATATATTTTACTCTGGCCATAGTAGATTCCATAAATTTTAAGATTCTTCTGCCTTTGCTTCTCTTTGTCTGCACCGTGTCACCCAAGTTCACAAATTCTTTGGTGTCCGCCCCCCTTCAGGAAGTGGAGACTGATTTCCCTCCCATGAATGCAAGCTGCACTTATGGACTTATGTCCAAGGAATAGAATGTGGCCAAGTGTTGCTGTGTAACTTCCAAGAAATGGTCTAAAAATGCAGAGAGGCTTCCTTCTTGCTGTTTCTTAGCTCCCTGTGGGAGGCCGGCATCATGCTGTGAGGACGTTCAAGGGGCCTGTTAAGAGGCCCACATGGAAGGACCTGAGGCCTCTTGCCAACAGCCACCACCACGTGAGCGAACCACCCTGGAGGTCGATCCGTGAACCCCAGTCGGGCCTTCAGATGACTGCAGCCCTGGCCAAGGTCCTGATTACAGCTTCACGAGAAACTGAGTGTCACTAAGGCACTTGTGGATTCCTGACCCCTAGAGGCTGAGATCATGAGTGTTTATTGTTTTAAGCTGCTTGCTTGGTTTTGGAGTCATTTGTTGTGCAGTGATGAAGACCCAGATACCATTTTTAGTGGCTTGTAGCACTGAGATTGCTGCCAAATGAACCCTTGATTTGAGAAAGTTTAGGAACCAACATAGTATACATACCATCCCCCCACACACAATCCACATCACAAACACATACTATGCTACACATATACAACATAACACACACACCCTCTTCACCCCCGTACCACACACATACACACACTCGCACACACACCACCGTTTCTCCCTCTCCATACACATTGTTTAAGGGACAGGTGCCATTTCTATAATACCCAGGGGAGGTTGAAGCCATCTGAGCAGACTCTTGGCTGGGAATGGAATGTGGAAGAGGAATGTAATTGCCTTCATCTCCTTAACCACTCCCAAGAAGATTTTTCTTAGTGACAGTGAGGCTTCTGCCCGTGTTTTGTGAGTTGTGGCCGACCTAGAGAAGGCTATTGATGATCTGAAGACCATTCAGGACACCTCAGAGATAGCTTTGTGAACTCCCAGGACTGGGCATAACTCTGTCCCTAGCTGCTATGGAATGAATGTTTATTTCTCCCAAAATTCATATGTTGCAACCTAATCCCCAGTGTGAGGGTATCTTTGAGAGGTGATTAGGTCATGAGGCTGAAGCCCTCATGAATGGGATTAGGAGCCCCTATGAAAGAGGAGGAGACATAGGACCTTGTTCTTGGTTCTCAGCCTTGTGAGGATATAGGAGAAGGTGGCTTTCTGCGAGCTAGGACGGGGTCCTTACAGACACCAAATCTGCCAGCACCTTGATTTTGACTCCCAGCCTCCAGAACCATGAGCAATAAATATTGTTAAGCCACCCAGTCTGTAGTATTCTGTTACATCAGCTTGAATAGACCAACACAAACTCCTCTTTGTCTGGAAACCGTCCCCATTGAGCAAGCATAAAATGCCAAAATAGCGCCTTTACTGCCGATGACGTTTACTTCAGAGATTGGTCTCATTATGTGCAGGCAGGTGGATTTCGTAACACTGAACCCTGAAACAGACACGCGTACCTAGTCACAGATGCATGGAACGGAGGAACAAGGGACACGTTTGCTCTTTGCAGGCTAAGCAGGAGGGAGAGGATGGATTTGGCTTCAGCACGCTGGTCTCTCCTAGCTCACTAGTCCCATTAGGACGTCCCACCTGGTCTCAGGCGGAGAGAAGAAAATGCGCGAGTTGGTGCCAGAATGACTGCGTTCCTGGGGCTCCCTCTATGTGGAAGGAAACATCGGGAGTAGGAAAGAAGTATTTTCTCCACTAACATCGACAACTCAGGACATGGCAATGTGTATCTGTGAGCAGATCTAGGTAACAAGGGCTCCCTAAGTTCTTACACTGTTTGCAAGTCATCCACAGAGACCAGGGGAATATATTTTTAACCACTTGGAAAAGATCTTTCTGGTATGAAATAGACCAGTAGAAACGGGAAATTTGTCAGCCCCGAGAGACGATCTCGTCTGCAGGTGCCGCAAGTTGGTGGAGTCCAGCAAAGCTCTGTTCTCCCCTACGGTTCCCTTCTAGTGTGTTATTTTCCATTCCATCAGCCTTTTTGCACCAAATACAGTGAAATATAATGTCATTCTTGGGTTCTGAAAGAAGAAGCAGGTCAACTTGAAGTGTCTTTCAGTAACATAGGAAGTCAGGAGAATTTTCTGGCATTTCATTTCTTCCGCAAAGTGGAGTATCTGCTCTACTTACTAAAAATGCCACTCTCTCCCCACCGTTTCCGTCTGCATTTACGTTCTGCCTGTACTGCTGAGGTAGCTTTTTTACCCCTTATGTTTACTGCCAACCCATTTGCATTTTCTGTCACAATAAATAACCCAGTAAAACCCTCCAATGAGCACGTTCTAGCCCTGGCTCTTTCTAAGCATGGAATCACAAGACAATGATTTATAGTCACGGTGGCCCAGGGGAATGGAAAAGTGGACATTTGCAAAGGAATAATAAGTGAATTCAAACACACGCTCGGTGGCTGTTAGGAAATTAAAGATGTGAAATTTCTATACCCATTAAAGTCATGAAGGCCATGGCAGGAGGAAGCCTTCAATTTAGAGGCTGGGTTTGTGCGGGTCACCACTATTTTCCCAATACCCAGCATGCCACCTACCCAAAGAGAGTGCTCAAGTCATATTCGCTGAAACAACATTGACGGCATGATGGTCAGCATCTATTGCGTGCTGAGCAGAACGTTACGTGGCTTAACTCACTGGTTCTCATTACTATTCTACGAGGCGGGCACATTCATCTCCCCTTTTTACAGATGAGAAAATGGAGGCACAGAGAGTTTGGGGCTTCCCTGGGATGCACAGCTAAAGACTGGCAAAGTCAGGAAACTGTGGTCCAGAGCAGGGAGGGCACTTACTCAAGTTTATACAGCCAATAAGACCTGGGATATGAACACAATTAGTTTGCCCTCAGGATGGGGTTTAAAACGCAGGCTGCCCTGTTAAATTTGAATTTCAGATAAACAACAAGCATTTTTTTTAAAGTATAAGAATGTCCCAAATATTGCATGGGACATATGCTAAAAAATTATTCTTTGTTTTTCTGAAATTCAGATTTAACAGATCATCCTGCATTTTTATTGGCTAAATCTGGCCACCCCAATCCAGAACCCACACTTTTAGCCACTGCACTGTATTGTCTTCAAGATGCACAAAGTGCCGCGGAGGAGAATGAGCCCCATTCTCATGTTAGTTTATATGCCTGCATGGTTTACGTCAGTCATGTATACATTGTTGCATCTAATCCTCATGACCAATGGGCAGGGCCCATATTATTATCCTCTTTTACAGATGAGGGAACTGAAACTCAGATAGCTCATGTCGCTTTGGCAAGGTCACACTGAAAATACTAATCATATCTCACCTTCAGGTGGCACTTGCCCACCTGAGCTTTATACGTATTTATGCTTTTCAGTTTATCAGCATCAATTCTGTAGGGTAGGTCCATCGTTATCCTTCTTTCACAGATGAAGCAACAAGAGGCACAGAGAGGTTAAGGAACTCATCTGGAGTCACACAGCCAGTAGGTAGAAGAGCCTGGCTTCAAACCTGGGAAGATCTGGCACCAGAGTGTATGCTCACCCACTGTGCTGCCCTCCCTCTGTAATTCACAAGTGCAAAAAAGCCACAGCTTTCTAGGTGCCAGGTGCTGATCCAGATGTGTTTGACTCCCAAGTCCATGTTTTCTCCATGAGACCATTCAAGGTAAAGCACGTGTATGTAGTAGTGGGGTCCTGGGTCCAAAGATATGGTTCATGTGGGTCTGAAATCCTTTAGAGGCCTCTTCTAAGATCATTGCGTTTTAGGTGGGAAGCCAAGGCCCAGGAATGGCATATGTATTAGCCATGGATCTCCAGAGAAACAGAACCAATTAGCGGGNAATTGGTTCATGCAATTATGGAGGCTCCCCAGATCTGTAATCCAAAGACGTGGGGACAATCAGGAGAGCCAGTGGTATAAATTCTAGTCTGAGTCTGAAGGCTATAGAAGACCAGAGTCCCAGCTCCAAGACCCGGCAGGCGGGCGGAGAGTGAATCCTCCCTTGCTCAGTCTTTTGTTCTCTGTAGGGCCTTAAATGAATAGGATGAGGCCCCCCCAACACTGGGGAGGGCAAGTGCTTTGCTCAGTCTACTGATTCGAATGCAAATGTTATTCAGAAGCACCCTCGCAGACACACCCAGAAATAACGTCTAACCATATATCTGGGTACCCTGTGACACATAAAATTAACCGTCACAGCATGTCTTGCCCAAGAGTTGTAGACCTGGCAATTTCCTGCTTGTGCCTTTTGTCTTTAAGTAGAAGATTTTGAACGTGGCTGCCCCTTGGGATTTGCAGCTTTAACCATCTTGCTTCCAAATAACAGAGACTGTAAAAGCCTATGGCTTTGTGATTTACTAAAGCACGACCAAGAGGCCTGTGAAGCTGTGGCTCCTTGAACTCGGCTGAGCCAGCTGCACCAACACCGCCATCTTGGCCCTGTCGCTCTCTCGTTCTCACACGGCGGCAGCTCTGAGGCAAAGCTGTGCATCTGCATGGAATATAACACAAATACGTGGCTTCTTGGCAGACTGTGTTCATTGCTACACAATGCACTTTCTTGCATTTTTTGCCTTTTGTTAGTGGAAATTCCTTCCTTCCTTCCTTCCTTCCTTCCTTCCTTCCTTCCTTCCTTCCTTCCTTCCTTCAACAAATATTTGTTAAGAGCCTGCTATGTGTAAGGCATTGTGCTAAGCACTGGGGATTCAGAGTCCAACAAAACATGCACTGCTTGCTCATGTGGACCCACTTGCTATAGGATGCCTGGAAACTAAATGATTCCTTGAGGCCTGTGGTCACATCCCAAATGTGTCAGGCCTACACAGTGATTTGTCATTTTTTGGAGGATCATTTTGGATACGCTAACTAAAGTCATGAATCTTCCCACAGGGGTGGGGGTGGGGGAAGAAGCACATTTCCTTTTAAAAATATGTTCATGGGGCGCCTGGGTGGCTCAGTTGGTTAAGTGTCGGACTTCAGCTCAGGTCATGATCTTGAGGTTCGTGAGTTCGAGCCCTGCGTCAGACTCTGTGCTGACAACTCAGAGCCTGGAACCTGCTTCAATTCTGTGTCTCTCCTTCTCTCTGGCCCTACTCTGCTTGCACTGTCTCTCTCTCTCTCTCTCTCTCAAAAATAAAATAAACATGGAAAAAAAATATGTTCAGAATCCAACCATTCCTTGTCACCATTGTCTCTTGCCTCAATAATTGCAATGACCTCACTGGTCCCCACTACCTCCTTGACTATCCCCAGTCTCTTCTCCACATAGTGCTGAAGGGATCCTGTTAAAATGTAGTTCAGACCAGGTGGCTCAAGAAAAGTCTGGGATGCCATCCTCATATCCCAATAGCAGTCTACAAGACCCTAAACTACTCTCACTGCCTCTGTCTGTCGGTCTGTCTCTCTCTCTTTCACACACACACACACACACACCCTCTCTGACTTCCTTCCTACTCTCTTCCCCTTGCTTGCTCAGCTCCACTCCCTCCAGCCTGGTCCTTGCCACTCCTGAAATATTGCTGAGGCATGCAGAGCAAAGGATGGGAAGAACCTCGATCCTGAAGGTGGGCTCACCTCCAGACGGTTATTGGAGGAGAGAAATAAACTTTTGTCTTAATGAAGACACTGTATTTGGGAATCTCCTTGTGTTGTCATGTAGCCTGTACTCTAACCCAGGGGTCAGCACACTAAGCCACTTGGGTCAAATCCAGCACTCCTTTTTTAATTTTTTTTTGTAAATAAAGTTTTATTAGAACACAGCCATGCTTACCCATTTATGTATTGTCTGTGGCTGCTATTGTGCCTCAGTAGCAGAAATGAATAGTTGCCATAGAGATTCTATGACCTGCAGAGTCTAAATTATTCATTCTCTGGCCTCTTGTAGAAAATGTTTACTGGGTTTTTGTTTAAACCATATATACATGAGGTCATCATTTTCTGTGTGAAGATGATGAAGCCCTAGAGGGTTAAGTTGTTCAGTCAAACGGCAAGTGAGTAGCTCAGCTGGAATTTAAACCCAGAACTTTCTGACTCTCAAACTCAGACCAAACAGCTGCTTAGATATGATCCAGGCTAAGAAATGAGCTCAAGTCATACATTGACTTGCATTCCACTCAAACATGCAAAACATGAAGCTTCTGTAGTCTGCCTCTAATTTATCTAATATTTTTTATGGACCCCACCCTACTGGGTGGATAATGAGTAAACTAAATGTAGGCCAGTCCAGTGAATTCACTGTAATCCAACAGTTACATACTTTCATTAGATCATTCAAGCTGTGGAAGTAAAATGCAGTGTTTCCGATTTCTCCCCTCTTGGCTTCTCCTTCAGGAGGATTTTCAGGGTCCTTGTGGCAGTGGGAGTTGAGTTCAGGAAGGGTCCTCACATGCATCCAGAATTTTCTAGATACTCCCCGGCCTCTGCCCTGCCCTGATTTGCTACCTGGCCTTGGGACTAAGGTCTGGCTGAGTCTATCTAATCTTACTGAATGGTTTCCTCATCGACAAAATTCGGATGAGGTAACAAACAGCAAGGGCTCAGGTAAAGCCTCACATTCACTAAGTGGTAAGTGTACGTCAGATGGTGTTGGCCAAGCCCGTCACTGGGTCTGGGCCATTCGCTCCGGTCTCAGGTGCCTACCTGCAGTGGTCTCTTTGTCCCTCCGCAGACCACTCTGCCACCCCTCTCAGCATCCCCTGGTCTCCTCACTAGGGCACATAAACACTGAGATCTCCTGGGGCTTTGAAGTACCTCTCTGTCAGACTACTATCCGTCTCCTTGCACCATTTTGGAAGAGGCCACTGGGTGGGCTTCTCCTAGATCCTGGCAGCCTCTGCTTGGATGCATGGGGAGCCGTGTCACGGCTCTGTGGAGTTCCTCTTCCTCCCTCTGACCTCCACAGCACACCCCCACCCAGGACCTTGGCCAGCCCCTCTACTTCCCCTGCCTCTCTTCTCTTCCTCCCAGAATCTCCCAAAGTAGAAGGAACGGACTTCTCATTGCCCCCAGCCTCAGACCATGGCTTCTTTCTCCTCTGTCTCCAGATGAAACTCTAGGACCTAGTCAGCCAAACTCTAACATCATAATGACACCAGAGGAATTTAGAAAATCCTTTTCTTCTGACAGTGCCTGGCTGTCAAGGCTATTGTCTTGCTAAAGAGGTCAAGGAAAGCAGCTTAGAGACTCAAGCTGATGAATGGCCTCTTTCTTCTGGCTAGAACCTGCCCTTTCCTTCCCTGGGGCAACTGGAAGTTATAATTATCCCCACTGGAGAAGCACTCTGGCAGGTCCACTAGGTGGGGATGTTGTAGAAGGGAACTGAGCCCCAGATGTCTGGTTGGCTGAATGTCCTCCAAGGCCCTTTCTCACTGGAAAGCACCGGGACACGGAGCTAGCTCATGGAGAGTCTACTTTGGAGGCCACCGCACACAGTGCCAAGGCACACACTTCCAGTCGGCTCGCTCCGCTCAAGCTTTCCCAGGCTGCACCAATGGAACCAGCCACTGGAGCAGCAGCAAAGGTGGAATGGAGGAAAATCTATAAAAATGAAAAACTGTTTCTATCTATCAAGCATCATGAGAAAATGTCTGACCAAAGAGTCATCAAGTGTGGGCAGCGTGTTTGGAAAAGCCTGTTTGATAACATACGCAGGTATTATGATACTAGCTGGTGTTGTGTCTCTTGGAAGGAACAGACAGACATCATTCAGAGGGGTTCAAGCAGGCCTCAGTAGAAGCCCATGTGAGGACCGATCGGAGAAAACACGCAGTGTAAATTAAGATGATGTAGATGCGGAAAGCAAGCTACGGTTTCCAACCATGAGCCATGAATGACAATTCAATTATGCAGGTGCTACAGGGTATATTTTCCAAATTTGGCTGCATCAACACCTCCAGTCCCAGTATTTGAATCCAGGTGGGCTTGTGGCTCGCTGGCACCCAAATAAAACACAGCAGAGATTGTACTGTGACTTTCAAGCCTGGATCATAAAAGGTGGGTTTGGATTCCATGTTGTGCAATAGATTACCACAAACGTAGTGACTTCCCACAACACTTATTATTACCTCATGCATTTGTGGATCAGAAGTCCGGGCACAGCTCGATAGACTTCTCATCCCTCCAAGGATGAAATCAGGGTGATGGCTGGGTGGTGGTCTTATCCGGAGGCTCAACTAGGGAAGGATGCACTTTCAAGCCTCCTCAGGTTTTTGGCAGAATTCATTTCCTTGTCACTGTAGCATTTATGGCAGTGACTTCTTCAAGGCAAGTGTACATATGGGCTAAGGCTACCATAACAAAGCACCACACACCAGGTAGCTAATCCGACAGAAATGCATTTTCTCATAGTTTTGGAAGCTGGGAACCTGAGATTGAGGTGTTGACAGCTTTGGTTTCTTCTGAGGTTCGGTCACAGCTGCAGACAGCTGCCTTGTGTCCGCACGTGGTCCCCTCTCTGTGCTTGCATCCCTCTGGGTGTTCCTTATTTCCTCTTCTTATAAGACCAACAGTTAAACTGATTTAGAAACCACTCTAATGGTCTCATTTTATCATAATCGCCTCTTTAAAGGCCCTGTCTCCAAATAGTGACATTCTGAGGTATTAGGGGTTAGGACTCCAACATGTGAATTTGTATGCGTAAGGGGCACAGTTCAGCCCGTAACAGCAAGCAGCGGACAGAGAGTCTCTGAGTCTCAGGGTCTCTCTCTTTAAGGAAGGTCTAGGCCTTCTCTTAGAAGATGACTCACATGATTTGGTTAGGCCCATTCAGGATCACTCAAAGGCAAATTTTGATTCACTCAAAGGCAACTGATTAAGGACCTTCACTACATCTGAAAATGTCCTCACACTCTGCCATGCAGTGTAACGTAATCGTGGGAATGACAGCCCCTTGCCTTGTCGTATTCTATTGGTTGGAATCTGGTCACAGCTCTTGGCAACCTTGAGTTGGGGGGATTCCACGGGGTGTAAGCGTTAGGAAACAAGAATCACGGGGCTTCCTAGGGAACAGCACAAAAGGTGTCTCCACTTCTGTCTGGTTTGCTTGGGACATGTCCCTGGAGCTCAGTGGCCCGCCTGCACTGAGGCCTCTCTGCCGTGAAGAAGCTCAGAGTCTCCCCCAGACAAAACCCCCCGGAGAAGCCCCGAGCCTACATTAGAGAGAGATGCCTAGGGCCCCCAGCTGCCACAGCCTCCAACTCTGGCAACCAAGTCAGACCGTGTCTGACTCTGCTGCTGGAAATTTGGCAAGTGAAAGCCACCTGGTGGGGCCCCTCCCGAGTTCCTGGCCAGCAGAAACAATGCAAGATGATAAAATAATTACTGTTTTCGGCCACGATCCGTTGAGCACCTGAAG
This sequence comes from Crocuta crocuta, assembly GCF_008692635.1. NCBI lineage: Eukaryota > Metazoa > Chordata > Mammalia > Carnivora > Hyaenidae > Crocuta > Crocuta crocuta. The sequence continues at coordinate 4,566,814 of NW_027532163.1, forward strand.
CAGCAGACATTCCAAACGGGAGCCAGCTCAGAAAGCGCTGCCCTTTATAGATAACACCACTCGGTGCAGATCATAAGGAATGTGTTTATTTAACAACCTTCCCCAGCGTCCTCTGCCCCATGCTTCGCATCCCCGTACCTGCTCTACATCTCTCCGTTGCTCTTACTATCTGCCACACGCTAGGTTCAGTTGTCTGCTTGCTGTCTCTTCCCCAGCCTCCTCCCCAGATACGAACTCCATACCGACCAGACCTCGTCCTTTCCGTCAGTGCCTGGCAGGAACCGATGCTCGATGCCAACGTTGCTATTTCAACTGTCAACGGCTGATCTAACAGCTGGGGGAGGGGTGGCCAGCACAAGAAAACAATGTCCAGAAAAGGTCAGAAGATCAGAAAACATTACAGAAATAGAGCAGGATGGGTCCTCAGCGAGCCTACAGTTCAATGACACATTTTATCCTTGAGACAAAAGCCGCCCAGAGAAAGGGACCCGAGTGACGCAGGAGGATGGCGGCTGACTCAGGGAGCCAAGTCCCCTGACCCTGCTTCTATGGGTTTTCAGTGCCAGGTCACATTTATGGGGAATCTACACAAAGGTACCGTGTCTACACCACTCCCTGGATCTTCTGGTAAGATTTTGCCTGAACATACACAAAGTGAAGGATACTTATTTTTTTTTTTACAGATCACTTCATTTAATTTCTCCGTTAAAATACAATTAGGGCAGGGGTGCCTGGGTGGCATGGTTCGTTAAGCATCCAATTTTGGCTCAGGTCATGATCTCAGGGCTTGTGAGTTTGAGCCCCGCGTTGGGCTCTGTGCTTGCAGCTCAGAGCCTGAAGCCTGCTTCGGGTTTGTGTCTCCCTCTCTCTCTCTGCCCCTCCCCTGCTCATGCTCTCTCTCTCTCTCACTCTCTCTCAAAAATGAATAAACATTTAAAAAAATTTTAAATATAGTTAGAGCATTAGATTGATTAAAAAAAAAAAACTATGTGCACAGGTAGGTTGTTATGAATGAATGAATTTCAGGAGGGTGGGGGGGTGTCTCAGTCTGGGCTCCCCTGACTCCCCAGAGCCTCAGACAAAACCTTCCTCGCATGGGGTTGTATCAGGCGCAGGAGTGAGGAGCAGGAGGAGGAAACAAGTTCCCTGATGCGCTGGGGGCCACTGCCCAGGGCCACTACGTCCTTCCAAGTGGCCGTGGGAACTGTATTTCAGAGCTGCCCCCAAGGGGATGGAAGGTAAGCATTTATGCTTCAACACTCATCCCTCATTAGCCAAGGGAGGCCTTGTAGGAATTCACTGCTGCCCACGTCTGGGTTGCGTAGCCTCCGGGGGGTGTCCCGTCGGATGGCATCAGGAGGGGTGCCCTCCCCCCCCACCCAAAGCAGGAGGACAGAGGTGCAGGCGAATCCCACACAACGTGCCCGGATGCACCCTGGGGACTTTCAGGGGCCTTCAAGAGAGCTCTGCCTGATCTCCGAACCTCAGTGCTGTCCAGGGCACACAGGTGTCAGTCACTCGGCAGTGGGGAGGCAGCTCAGCTCGGGGCTTCTGTGAGCCTGTGGTAGTTCTGGCAGATCACGTGGCCTGGATTTGTCACCATCAAGTCCTCTAGGAAATTCCATCTGCAGCGTCAAAGTCATAGAGAAGTTCAATGCGCCTTTTATATTTGGAAAGAGCTGAAACAAAATCCCACTTCTGGGAATTCTTGGTTGCCTAAGATTTCCGACTACCTTGGTGCCGCAGTGGGTGTCAGATGTGTCCCCACGTGGGCTCCGAATACGGGGACGTGAGTGAGGCAGAGGGAGCTTACCTGCTGGGGAAGATGTTGCCAGAAAATCCACCTGCGCCAACAGGTAACAGCTGTCATTTGCTGGGAACATAGTATTTCCAGGCACTGGGCTAAGCTCATCAGAGCTGTTTTCTCAGCTCGTTCTTGCTGCAAACCCCTGAGGTAAGTATTAGTCCCATTTTATAGAGGAGCGGGACTGAGTACATTCTGTGCAAGGCCCAGGGCAGAAGGAGTCTTCAAGGCACGTGTGCTGGGCCCCTTGGTTGAAAGTCGAGAATTTAAAATGGGCAACAGCAAAACATGAAACCAAGTGCCAGGACCCTCTAAGTCAGGGGGGGNCTTCTGTCCTGCACACCGCCCACCTGGTTCTCAGCGGGGCGTTTTTAAAAGTGCAGGCGAGTCCAAAGTCCTAAGTGAGGGTGCCCTGGCTGTACTCAGCGAATAGAGATGCTGAGGGTACTGCAAGTCCCTTGACGATCATACGATGTCAGGACAGTCCCAAAAAATCACACGATGCCAGGAAAGTCCCACTGAGAATCACTGCCTTAATACACACAAAGTGCTCAGAAGAGTGCCTGCCTCATAGCGAGCACTCAATGCAGGTCTATTATTATTACCACTAGCCAGTCAAGTCCAGATGTCATCTCCTGACATATAAGAAACCACACACACACACACACTAAAGAGAAAGAAACCACACACACACATAATATCCATAGTAATATATATGGGGAGCTGCTATATCTACTGTATGTATTACAGATGTGTATGTATATATATCGATGTGTGCATATATAGATATAGATATGTGCATAGATAGATAGATAGGTGTGTGTGTGTGTATGTATAACTATCTCCAGGCTCTTCATATTTCATTTCTTTGGCCCTCAAATCTGCCTTGGGAATAGGTAAGCATTATTAGTCCCATTGTACAGATGAGAAAACTAAGGCCATAGAAGTCTAGCTGATTGCTTAAGTTTGCACAGCCAGTGAGTGCAACTTCAACCCTCTTTGTTAAATCTGTAAACCCAGGAATCATATTGATGCCAAGACTACAGGCATCAAGGCCACTGCCAGTGCATTTTCCATTTCCAGAGATCTGCCAACCCCTACCTGGGGCGTCGCACACACTGGGAGAATTCTCCCCGCCCAGGGCCTCAGGCTCACTCCTGTCCTAGAAATGAGCAGGCGACAAAGAGAAACATCCCAGCTCAATTGCAGCCTCAACAATGACAACTGATGAGACACAATAGCAGGATCTGGCCTGTAATCAGCCTGGAGCTATACTCAGCTATTTAGGCGTCCATTCTGCGGGCTCCGGAGAGAGTGCCAGGAGAGGCACACACCCCTCGACTTGGGCTCCTTGCTCCTCATCACGGGCGGGCGCACCATGCGGAAAAAGGACCCCTTTGTGCCGGCACTGCAAATTACAGCCCAGGCAATCTGGAGTCTCAACTCGAGCAGATTCTTCTCTCCTCCTGAAAGAAAAAATCTGTTTTAAGCTTAATTATAGTCTGTCATTACCCGCAATCTTGTAATGATCCAAAGTCCCTGGCAAAATGATAATAATAAAGAGAAAGAGAAAGAGAGTGAATCCATTCAAATAGGAGTTGAAAAGGCGCAGACGAGTGTGGGGAAGGGAGGTGACAGGCATTCTTCAGAAACAGTTGTGAACTGAAGATCAGAGCTTTAGAATGGTAAACAGTTATTCTGGCTCGATTGTCAATTTACCAGGCCCAAGGGCTCTGGGTTAACCTTACCCACTTTCTGAATCTTTAATATTGTTGCTCTAAATTTCACCTTGTAAAATGTAGGGGCAGCTCCCAAGATAAACTGATGCCCGAAATCAAATGACCTAGATTTAATAGGACAATGCCGCTCAGATCCCAGGAGGATGCACTGAGCAGCTGAAAGTGTTCAGTGATTGTTCTTGGCATGTTAGCAAGAAAATGCTGAGTTTTATCAGAAGACACCTTTTAAATCAAGTTTTCTTTGTCAGTATCCATGGCCTGCACTGCAATTCCTTTTCAGGTACAGCCAACAACCATTGGGAGCTCCCTCTTGTGGCCATGTCAGGGATGGACGCGTTCGTACCTCTTCCCACCTCCCCACTCACCCCCAATCCCCAAAACTGAGCCGCTCAATTGACCAGAGCTGGGGGGTCTAGAATTGGATACTAGAGAAGCAGGCTTTGGGGGAGGGTCACATATTACGCCGAATCTACCTGGAGCCTGAGTGTACCCCCGAATCCATGAAGCCTTGTGAAATGATGCGAATGTCAGGAGAAATTTCGTCCTTTCTTTTCCCGTTTATGTTCCTCTTTGGTTGTTTTTCATAAATTATTCGTGGAAATAATTATTTTATATTGCATAGAAAAATAACTCCTTCATTATTTTTTATTTATTGCTCTGTAAGAATTTGTGGAGCATGAAATAAAAATTTAAACTTTGGTGCTTCCACAGGAAGAGTTTTGGTATGAATTTAGTTTTCTTGAATAAACATCAGCACACTGGACATAGAATTTGGTTTGGAACACGGAGCTGTGTTTAGAGAGAGTTGAACGTGTTCCCCTCGCAAGATCCCCTTCACTGGAATGGCCACTGGGTCACAGAAAGAACTTGGCCACCATCTCAAGTAGCTCTCGTCCTCTTTACCATTGCATTCTTATTTCAAGAAGGAAGAGATAGTGTGTCTTAGCCATCAGTGCTCTTTCCTGGTTTGAAGCCACAGGCAATATTCTCAGTTACAGAAACAAAGCTAGGAAAGAAGTGAGTTAAGAATAATTATGTTATAAATAGCAGAAAACTCAACTCAAACTAGATTAAACAGTATATGAAATTTATAGGGATGGGTAAATTAGAAGTCTAGAGATGGGCTTCAGGTAAGTCTTGATCCAGCAGATCAGAAATATCACCAAAGAGCTCCCTTCCCTCCATCGCTCCTCTCTGTCTTCTATGCACCACCCACCTTCTGTGCTCTGCCCATTTTCCTAATTTCAGCCTTTCCTGAAGGCCACTTGCAGACATTTCTGGTATAACCTAAAGTTTCCTAGTATCTTTCTGCCTGAGGGCATTCTCTGTCCTCAGTAGTGTAGTTAGCAAGCCGGAAATACCAGAGAGTTAGTTTCTCAAGACTGATCCTCAACATCAAGGAATACAAGTTAATGAATAAATATCCCAGCTTACTCACCCCCAGAGGGGCCACAGAGATGTGCCCACACCCTTTCTCCAAGTGTCCCCAAGGAACTGAGCCCTGTTGCCTACAGGGGTCTTATTGATCTACCGATTAGGGGCATCTATTCTTTTCTCTTCTCCCCCCACTTACAGTGCTTTTTGGAATCTCTTTCGCCCAAAATCGCTTGCACCCAAATCCTTGTCTCAGGATCTCTTTTTGGGGGGAAACCCAGGCTCAGGACAAAACTCACTATTTTCAGAAAGAGGAGCATGGATATTGGAAAGACCACAAAAGTCACCCTGTCGAGAAATCCTAAAGACACGTCTGCATTAGGGAAGCCAGTGCACCTCCCTTCGGGATGCGGGGCATTCCAGCGAAGGAAACCAGTGAGAACAGAACCTTGCAGAAAGATTGCCAGGATTTCCATGGTGAGCAGCACAGAAGAGGCTGAACCCATTTCATCCAGTGGAGGGCAGTGGGTGGCGGATGGGGGGGGATGCGTGATGGGAAATAGTCCATTTTATTCACAGGGCAAATTAGAGGCAACAACCAAAAAAGATCGTTTCCAAATGGGCACCCTACCCCCAACTCTATCGCCTGATTTGAGGTTTGTCTGACTTTCCTGACTGTTCTAGGCTTCCCAGACCTCCCACACCAACACGCCATCCCTCACAATTTAGACTGGTGGTGTCTAGTGGAAATATGACATGAGCCCAAATTCAAGTCATAGATGCGATTTAAATTTTTCTAGTATCGACTTCAAATGAGGGGGAAATAATAGGTGAAATTAATTTGAATAATGCATTATGTTTAACCAAATATATTACAAATATCATCCTTTCAGCAGGAAATCATTACAGAAATTGCTAATGTGAGAATTACCTTATTTTAAAAAAATACTGAGTCTTTGAAAGCTGGTGTGCATTTTACACTTCTATCACATTTCAATTTAAACTCGCCCTCTTTTAAGTGCTCGGTAGCTGCATGTGGCTAGTGGCTACTGTGTGGGACAGAACAGATTTAGAACATAATTTGTTGCTATGTTTGCATTGGGCTTTAACATTTCAAAATGCCTTCATATGCATATTATCATTTGGTCAATAGCCCTAAGAGGCAGACCCTTCCGATTGATGATACCTGAGGGATGGGTATTATCAGCAGTGGTTAAGCTATTTTCTACCCCTTGGGGAGAGTGAGACTACCACATGACCCAGACTCTAGTGTCGTGTGCCCTTCATCACACACATGTATTTCATCTAGGTTCGTAACCTCCTTTTTTATTCTCTACAATATCAGGTGGTTGCTAGAAATGTTTCTTGATTAATGGCTGATATTATCCAGAATTTATTTGGCTACAAATGACAGAAACTCCATCCAAACTAACTTAAATGGAGAGAGAGAGAGAGAGAGAGTCGGGAGAGGAGAGAGTTTTGGTTTATAAAATTGAATGCATGTGGTTTCAGGAACGGTTGGATCAAGGTGTAAAAATGGATGTTTTCTGACTCCTCACTCTGCTTTTGTCTATGCTCAGTGTCGTTCGCAGGCAGGATCTCCCCACGAGATGGCAAAGAGGATCGCTGTTCTGCCAGCTGGACATTGTCAGCTGAAAAAGAAGGTGTACCCTCTTTCTGAATAGGTATAGCAAAAGTCCTGTGTGCGAAGGGATCTCCTTAGTCTGGTGTGGGCCGATGTCCATCCTTGACCCAGTGTCTATAGACATGGGTATAGGCATGTTTAATGAGGTACCAAGTCACGTGTCTAACCCCGGAGTTAGGAGAGCAAGACGGGAGCACAGAAGGTCCCCCAAGGAAGAAAGAAATAATGAGCGCTGGGCAGGCAGAGAGCACAGATATCTGGGCTGTGGATTTGCGGGCCTATCTTGAGGTTTCTATAATTAAGAATGAGATTTTTCTGGTCGGGGTCCTCAGTTAGCTTAAGCCTGGAGAGGAGTAACCGGTAGTGCAGGGCCTCTGCTCTGGGGTGATCCAAGGGTATTTCTTTGGTGGCCAGATGCCCCCACAATCAGGCACCACTTCCAGATCCCCCCATGACCCAGAGCCCACGTGAAGCACGTAGCACAGTGGACGACGCTGCCAGTGGCGTCCTTTGGGTTAGGACAAGTACCAGCACGGGCCCGATGATGGCACAGTTTGGGTAACTGTGTCCTGGTGACACCCCACCCCCACCCTTCACCTGCTCTTTAGATTCACACCTTCCACACTCCAGTCTCTCCACACAGGCCCAGCCCCAGGGCCAAACCGTACCCCAGGACACTGCCCCAGCCAGGGGGCTGCACACTGCTCCCATGGTGCTTTGATTGCTAAGTGAGCCCTGAGATGACCCTGAGGGGCCCAGACATGTCAGTCGGAATCCCTTCGAGTACAAAGTACTGTTAAAAAAACACTAAAATGAGGAGCGCCTGGGTGGCTCAGTCGGTTAAGCGTCTGACTTCGGCTCAGGTCATGATCTCATGGTTCATGGGTTCGAGCCCCGCATCAGGCTCTGTGCTGACAGCTCAGAGCCTGAAGCCTGCTTCAGATTCTGTGTCTCCCTCTCTCTCTGACCCTCCCTTGCTCATGCTCTGTCTCTCTCTGTCTCTCAAAAATAAATAAAAACACTTTAAAAAAATACTAAAATGACTTTAGGGAAAAGGTAATTTATTGGTATATATATTCGTATAACCAAAAACCCCACTGTAAGCCCAGGTTAAACAGAGAGGGTTAGGGTGGCTATCATTAGATCTCTTTCCTCCCCTCCTAAAATGGACAAGCATTTGTGTTTGGGAGAGAGGGGTGAATGAGAAGTGCACCAAAGGAGGGGCACCTGGGTGGAGGTCATGACTTCGGTTCAGGTCATGATCTCACGGTTTGCCAGTTCAGGCCCCGCATCTAGCTCTGTGTTAACAGCTAGCTCAGAGCCTGGAGCCTGCTTCGGATTCTGTGTGTCTCTCTCTCTGTGCCCCTCCCCTGCTCATGCTCTAGCTCTCTCTGACTTTCAAAAATAAATTAATATTTAAAATAAAGAAGAATAAGTACAAAATGGGAACAAGATAATTTCGAAAGCTGGCATGTTTAATGAGGTCAGAGATGGAGGGAGGGTCCCCCTTGATCAGTGGGCACCAAGGAGGCCTCTCTGAGGAGGCGGCAGCTGAGCTGAGCCCTGAGTGAAAACAGGAGCCCACTTTACACAAATCCAGAGGCAGAACATTCTAGACTGAGAAAGCAGTGGGAGACAGAACCATATCTGAGAAATACCAAGCAGGCTGCGCTAAAGTCAATGCTCTTTGCAAGATGAGGTCCAATCACAAGGACTCTGATGATCATGCTGAGGAGTCCGAAGTTTCTTCTAAGTTCCAGGGAAAGCTTCTAGAAGGTTCCGAGCAGGGGAGTGGTGTGATCAGAGTCACACCTACCCACTGAGGTCCTCAATGTTTCTGTTTTGAGGTATCAGCTCTGACCCCAGTCAGCCTCATGCAGCAAACACAAACGGAGGTCCCCAGAGACTCAGAGAAGCGCTGCAGCAGCTGTGAGTGGGACAGCTGGTGTAGACACCCTCAGAAGCCGGGAGACCCTGAGCCCCACACAACTCACCACTGGAGGCCACGCAGCCCAATACAAGATGTGATTCAGTCATACACTCATTCAGCACGCATTTATTGAGCACTTACTGTGTACAGGCATTGGTGTGATGGTGTAGAGTGAATTGGACATGTCCCGTCCCCGCCTCCCCCAGGAGGCTCAAAATCTAGTGCAGAGAAAGAGGAAAGTCACATTGCTCAAGCGCTTCCTAAGTCCTGGGGAATTACAGCATTAAATCCTCAGGATGAGTCAGCCAGGCAGAGGCGGTTGTCTCTGGCTGCAGCCCAGGAGCTGGGAGGTCTTCTCAGGGGTCTGCCTGGCTCCGCAGCGCTCACTCTGTCCTCTGGACCCCACACGGTTGCCACTTGAAAAGACTACACCTGCCGAATTGCTGACAGAGCAAGGCAGCGTGGGTACCAATGCCCTTGGTGGAATTCAAGGGATTTTCATCCCGCTGGGGTGTGGTGGGAGAACCCTCCCCCCCACCCCCGTGGGCATGGGGGGCATGCAGCCGATGGCATCCCAGGCCTCTCCCAGGTCCAAGTCTCAAACCACAGATGGCTGATTGGTGGGGAAAGGAGCGGGCACCCGCAGGTCACCTTCGGGAACAAACTGTCAGAAGTGGTTGTGCCTGAGGCTGACCTAGTTTGGCAGTGGGCTGCACACAGGCGCTCTCCTCTTCAGGATTTGTTCCAGGCGTTTGTTTATTTGCAAACCACTCTATTTGTCGCTAAAAATACTCCTCCAAAGCAGAGGCGCAACTGACCGTGACTCTCCATGAAACAGCTGAGTGAACAAGCGCTGAAGCCTCTCCCGGGTCCTCCAGGCCCAGGGACCGCAGGAGAACAGAGTAAGGCCTTCCAGACTTAAGACAGACAGCACTGGTCACGCCCAAGCCCCAGACAAATCCCTTCTAAGATATGTGTCCATTGGGAAGGGCCTCTCTGTCTGGCTGACTGTGGACAGTTTTGTGTCGACTCGTCAGTTGCGACAGAGTAACTCAGCTCAGACTGAGTTAGTCTCTTTCTCACACACACACACACACACACACGCACACACACAAGTATTGTCTCCATGAACAAGATTCCAGGGGTAGCTTCAGGTGCAGCTGGATGCAGGTGCTCAACAGATCACCAGAATCCTTTCTCTGGCCTTCTTTCTGTTCTATTCTCTTCTGGGTTGGCTTTACCCTCAAGCAAGATTTCTCCTCTGGCTGCCAGCATTGGCTGCCAGTAGCCTCAGGCTTACATATTCACAGCTCCAAGCTCGGTTGAGAGGGTGGTTTTTTTTTTCCCTGATAATTTTTTTAATAGTTTTATTGAGGTCTAGTTCATATGCGATAAACTACACCTATTTAAAGTGCATAATTTGATAAATTTTCACACCCATGAAACCAAGCACCATAATCAAGGTAGCAAGTATATTCATGATTCCCAAAAGTTTCCTTGTGCCCCTTCATAATTTCCCCTTAGGGTCTCCTTTCCCCCCACCCCCCAAGTAACCACTGGTCTGCTTTTTGTCACTTTAGATTAGTTTGCATATTCTAGAGTTTTCTATAAATGGAATCATGCAGTACATATCCCTTGGGGGAAGGGGGAGTCCTGGATTACTCTGAGTTTAATCAGCTCTTGTTTCTCAAGCTCCTTAAGGTAGAAGCTGATACCATTGATTTGAGACCTGACTTCTGTCTGACGTATGTACTTAGTGCCAGAAATCTCTTCCTGAGAGCTGCGTTAGTCACACGTCACAAATCCCGTGTTGTGTTTGCAGTTCCGTTCCCTTTGAAATCTTCTCTAATGTAATTGTTAATTTCTTCTCTGACCCATGCTATTTAGAGGTGTGTAATTTAGTTTCAAACGTCTGGGAGTTTTCCAGAGATATTTCTGTTATTGATTTCAATTTATCTCCATTGCGGTCACAGAACGTACTTGATTTGACTTGAATCTTTTTATAGGATGTTTAAGGGGCTGTGGAAGGTATTACAATATCCCTAGAAGTCTGGCCGAGGACAGAGTTTTTCCGTCTGATGGCTGAGCCAGGGGTCCACGGGGCTGGTTAATGTCCATGGTTACATTTAAGAAACTGTTCAAAGATACTACACTTTATGTCCGCTCTCTGGGCTCCATCCACCTTCCTCTTCCCCAGACCCTCCTGTTTACTGTCTTCTAATTCTGCTTCTTCCAATACTCTTCTCACATATACTTTCTTGGTCACATAGCATGAACAACAGGGATGCTTAGACTGCGATGTAGCGCTTCTTCAGAACCCTTCCATGATCTGGCCTCACTCGCAGCTAGAAGCTTTCCAGCTCACCTGATGCATTGGATCATATCAGTTTTCTCAAATGTGAAATACTCTGCCTCCAGGACCCAAACGCCTAACAAGTTTGTGTCTCCTTCTTGGCAGTAGGAGGTCCCATCCTGCCTCAGACACTGAACATCTGTAAAGTTTGCCAACAAGGCAGACTCCTGATTCTTTATGGGACTTATCTCCCATTCCCTAGAGTGTCCCACTCTGGCATTCTTCTTGTTCATTGGGCCCAATTTGTATGATATCATTGATGCCATCAACCAATGCATTGTTCTTTTTTCTTTTCTTCTTTTTTCTTTTTTTTAATTTATTTCCAGGAGAGAGAGGGAGAGAGAGAGACAGTGTGAGCAGGAGAGGGTCAGAGAGAGAGGGAGACACAGACTTGAAACAGGCTCCAGGCTCTGAGCTGGCAGTCAGCACAGAGACCGACGTGGGGCTCGAACCCACGAACCGCGAGATCATGACCTAAGCGAAAGTCAGACGCTTAACCGACTAAGCCACCCAGGCGCCCCGCCAATGCATTGTTCTTGAGGCCATCCACATAGCCCAGGCTCCTTCAGAATATATAAGGACAGAAAGCTGGAGAGTCTGGGGCAAACCGTGAGTATAATTCCAGAGCAAAATTGTAACTATATTTTTGTCCATCTTGTGCCAAAGCACACTGCTTCGGACCCTCCATCTTTGATGGGTGAGGAAAAAACACATTCACCATAATAACAGCCACATACCATATTCCCAAGGTCAAGTAAATTTGCTCTAGTAAATATGCCATATTCGATATATTAGCTGAAATTGGGGCTATTACTTTGTCAAGTTTGTGATGGTCTCTTTTCATCTACCTAGATCCATCTAATTGTGGCAGGAGCCAGACTGGGGAAAGTGAACTGAGAGATGATAGGGACCATCACCTACATATTCTTTAGACCTTTGAAGATGGCACTAATCTTAGCCATTCCCCTCTCACAAGATTAGACAGACAGACAGACTGGCAAATAGATTGATATTTATATTTATAAAAATTATATAAAATATGTATAAATTCTTTACCATCATGTCTTGGCAGGGGTGAGGGGTTGCTGCACTTTGAGGAGCTTCCACTTGGTGTTTACAGATAGAGAAGCCAATGTGAAGTCTCTGCTAATTGCTAAGTATGTCCATTCACACTATATAAATTGCCCAGTGGACCCACTGTGGAACAGACCTGCTGCCAAATTCCGTTTATTACCAACCCCATATGTTTCCTCTAATAGTGTTGATTTATGACTCTGGGTCTCAGGGTCAATTCAGATCTTGTGTCCAAAAGCCCTTGAAATCTCTGGGTTCTCCTTTCCCCAGGTCACTTGAATTAACGGACACATATGCTTTCAGGAAGAACTCACATCTTCTCTGTGGTTGTAAGATCCATCTTCACGAGGACTTGGCTGCTCCTGCAGTCAGTGAGGTTCTGGGTCTGAGACACGGCTTTGGTCTGGAAACCGGGCAAAGGATCATGACTTTCTACCAAGGTCACTGACCTTGGTCTTCTCTGTATCCATCCCTGATCCCTTGATTATACATGCAAAACAGCACCCTTATTAACTGTCACTCTATCTCACCCCTAGAACACCATGTTCTATGGGCCAAACAGTGGAGGTGAAGGCGTGGCTTAACTGAGGTAACGGATCACTAAAATAATTTACATTAATAGCCTGAAATTGCCTACATCTGATTCAGTCCGCAAGGGCTGGCAATGTAGTAAATCGGCAAGTCCAGGCTGGAGAATGGAGTCAGAAGGCTGTCTGAAGACTCTAAACAAAACAGGACAGCTTTAGAAGTCACTTTGAAAGTCTTTACATATGTTAATAGAGGGTCACCAGGAGGGTGAGTTGGGACCATCAAGCCTGGGGCAAGTTCAGAGAAATCCTTGTTATGGGGTCGAGTTGGGTTAACTAGGTTTTCCGTCATCTCCCCAGAACGACTTCGGCTTCTACCTCAGCAAAGGGAGAAATGACTCAGCGTACATCCAATTAATTTGCTAGAAGATACATGAAAACCCTGAGGTTTGTATTTTTGCCTCTTGATAGTCTGACAGTTGTGCCAAAATCTTTTCAGAACCACCTCTGGAGTGTATATTATATTAAGCTTCCTGCCACCTTCTTGGGTGAAGATTAAAGCAAAGATTGTTTTCCTCTATTTTGCGCGGAGGTGGAGGGAAGGGGGAGTGTTTAACTGAAGTTCTAGAAGAATTTTATCTTTGTTTCTTCAAAAAGTTGCCTTCAGATGCCACTCCTTTTCTCTCCACCCCAGGAAGTCAGTCTCACCTCCTCTCAGGCCTGTAGGGAGTTGCCCCGGCCACTGTGGAGCCTGGGACCGTCCAGGGCTGCGGATAACCTGGGTCAGCACCTTCAGGAATCCGGGCAGGGGAAGTGGGAGAGGAGGTTGGAGTGGGCTGTACCCCATGGCATTCCCTCTGCTGAAGCCTCCCCACCAGACTCTATGAAGTGCTCTTTGTCCCTTCCCCAGCCGTCACCCCCTGGCCAGTCCCCTCCAGACCAAATAGACAGTGGTCAGTGGACGACAGTGGGTAAGGGCATGACATCTGTCACTGAGCCCTTTCCCAGAAGGGCAGATAGATCTCACAGAGGAGCACAGCAGAAATTTTGAAATCCAACCTTCTGATAAAAAGTCATTTCCAAAAAGACAAATACTCCATGACTATGTATATGGCATCCAGAAAAGTCAGATTTGTAGAAAGAAAGTAGAATGGTGTTTGCTGGAGTTGGAAGGGAGGAGGGTGGGGGTGGGCAGGGACTGTGGAACNTTCAGAATATTCTGTAGGAAACCATATTAACTGATACATGTCATTCTACCTCTGTCCAGGTAGAGGGGAGTCTGTGCGTGTGCAGGGGTGGGGGTACATGGAAACCTCTGTGTCATCCCCTGAGCTTTACTGTGAACCTGAAAGCACTTTAAAAAATAAAGTCTTAAGTTTTTAAAAATCTCCCCCAAAGTGTTCTGGAGATCCGTTTCACAACAGTGTGTCAATATGCTTAAGACTACTGAACACTTAAAATGGTTAAGGTGGTAAATTTTTAATGGTCACAATGAAAGATTTTTTTTAATTAATTAGTTTATTTCTAAAGAAAGAGCGAGCACAAGTGGGGGAGGGGCAGAGAGAGAAGGAGAGAGAGGATCCCAAGCTGTGCTGTCAGCACAGAGCCTGATGCCAGGCTTGATCGCACGACCATGAGATTATGACCCAAGCTGAAACCTAAGAGTCAGATGCTTAACCAACTGAGCCACCCAGCTTCCCCAAGATGGTATATTTTAAGTTATGTGTTTTTACATGCACAGCCTCCCCCTTTATTTACACCCCCCAGCAGAGTGGTCACTTGATTCCAACCAATGAACTTCCCCTGACACACCATAATCGCCCCAAGGGCACAGATCACATCATGTTCACAGTCGGTGGTGTGTACTCTGCTTCTGGACAGATGTAGAATGACATGTATCAATTAACATGGTGTTCTACAGAATAAAGGATATCTTTAGAAGTCATTTAAACCTCACCTACTTCAAACCCAGGTGGCTCCAAAGGGTTAATGATAGAATATGCATATGTATAAATAAGGCCGGGTGTTCAAGGCTTGCCCATTTGTACACTCCCCATGGGAATGTGTGTACTCATGCCGCCTAATACTTTCAGGAGAGGAGTGTTCTGAGTGTCCTAAGGCCAAATGGAGAAAAATTGTTTGGGCCACTGGAAATCTGTGCTCCTATGTCCGGAAGATAGGAAGGAGGAGGCCCTGGGGCACCTGGGTGGCTCAGTGGGTTGAGTGTCCGACTTTGGCTCACGTCATGATCTCAGGATTTGTGAGTTCGAGTTCCGCGTCAGACTCTCTGCTGTCAGTGCAGAGCCTGCTTCAGATCCTCTGTACCTCCCCTGTTCTCTCTCTTGCTCTCTCTTTCTCTCTGTCTCCCCAAAACAAATAAACATTTAAAAACGAAAAGGAAGGAGGAAGCCCTGAGAGAGAGGAGGTTGAGCTCTAGTTGAGCTGGGGCAATGGGAACAGAGAGAAATGAGAACCTACCAGAAGCAGATTGCAAAGGGAGAGGGGAGAGGCCTTGCCCTTTATGGAAACTTCTTGTCCTCTGGGACCAGAGGAGCCACATTTATATACAGCGCTGACCCTCTGCGGAGTTTCAGAGGATGCATCTGCAGTGTGGGCTTTTGTGAAGACTTGGATTATTAAGATGCAAATTAATAATCGTAATTCCTGGCCCTTTAACGGCACCTCTTCCTGAAAGGCCTCAAAGAGCTTTACTATTTACTGTTCCACACAAAACACTGCTTTCTCCAATAACACTGTGAGGTATAAATGGCCACAAAACCGATATAAAAAGAAAACATTTTAAATACAGTCACTATCGCCGGTGCATTTTGGATGGGAAATGTATTTGGTCGGATAAATTGTTATCAGCTAGGCTTTCCCTAGTTTTCTTCCCTTTTAAGCCACCATAAAAACCCAGAGTAAGTTACCATGAAAAGCTATAATAATGCTAATTTTGTTCCCATTTCCTGGCTTTTTCCACTAGACTTGAGGCTCTTTAATATGACTTTAAAATTTTCTTCCATTAATAATACCCTTTCTTTTGGGCTCTGCTCTTTTGAAGTTGTATTATTATTTCCCTCTATGACTGACTGCGGCATATTTGCTATTTAAAATCAACTCCTAATGCATGAAAGCACATTCCCAAGGGCCATGCTGTCTACCCTGAAGTTTAAAAACTTCCAGAAATGAGTGGGGATGCATCACTCTGAAAGGAAACGTCCGGGGCAGCTCGCCCTGAAACCTCCTTGGGAGCAGGCAGATCTGGAGTATGGGGGCACATCTAAATAAGGAGGCGTGTGTCTGATCTGCCACTTGCTGCCCGGGGTCCTGGGAACCGTCCAGGTGTGAGTGGCCCCCACACATGTGGTGGCACCCCCCGTGGGCAGCCATTTCCTGCACACTCCTACCCTCGGCCCCCACCCCCTCCCCAGTGTGGGAACAGAGGTTTTTTTCTCCAGAAGGGGTCCCCAAGGGTACACAGATGCTGACCTGGGGTCTTGAGGGAATCTGAAGGCTGAATTTGAGGAACCTGGGCAGCATCCGACTTAGAAGTGAGAACTATGTCAGCTCACCTTTGTTTGGCCTGGCTCTGTTCTTTGTTTGAGACCTTGAAGGACCGGTGAGTGTACCTTAGAGCCACCACCAAGCCGGGAAACAAGTTTGCTATCTGAATGCACTCAGCTTGCTTGATGGAAAGAGAGCTGTTTATTGAGTAAATGAATGAATGAGTAAACGAAAGCTAGAGAAACGATTAGTGTTAAGCCCCCAATACAACCCTAAGAGGTAGATACTATCATTATCCCCATCTTATAGATATGAAAACGAGGGATCAGAGAAGGTAAGCCCTTGCCAAGATCACAGGGCTGGCTCGTGACAGAGCTAAGATTCTAATCTTTGTCTTATTCCAAAGCCCGAGTCTCTTCTCCTCCTCCAACTTTGTGCTCATGCCCGTCAGCCGAATTCCCACCTCTGAGTCCACTTGATTTGGGGACCGTCTTGAAGGTGTTTTACAACTTGGCCACCAGTGTACGAAAATAGTAAAGTGATGTAGAGTAATAATAACTTAACATTTACATAGCACTTACTCTGCACCAGGCACCATTCTAAGCCCTTTGTGTATATTAATTAATTGAATCTTCCCAACCCTCCTGCGAGGTAAGGTTAGAACCTGCCTTTACACATGAGGAGAGTGAAGACCAGTATGTCACGTGTGTGCAAGTGGCAAAGCCCAGATCCAAGCTGGACAGTTTGGTTCCTGAGTTCATGCTCACGAGCTTTGCGCTGTCCACTGTGATAGAGGCAGGTGTCCCTGTATATTCCTGTGTATTCCCTCTGACGTCTCGTGGGGCTGAGGAGTGTCAGGGCCATGCCAGCACCGGCCCCAGCAGGAAAGAGATGCCACATCCCCGTGGGCGATGGAGGAGAATTTAATGAAGAAGCGATTTACAGAAGTGTGGGTGCGGTTAAAGGAAGCCTGTGAGGGATGATGAAGGTCTTGAGATGAACAGCGGTTGCTACCCACATCTGAAGGGGTAAGGTCGGGGGATGGTTCTGGAACCGAGGGAGAGAAAGAGAGAGGTAGTTAAAAGAGAGGTACCCCAGCACTGTTCAAGAGTACAGTCATGCCTGACCAGCAGCCCAGAAGTGAGGGACCCAGGGAGATAGACACCTGGGCGTTTCCCCACCGCCAGCCCCGGGGTGGCTCCTCCTACTGGCTGAACCCCAGTGGAAGCAAGGGCGTCACCTCAGCCTCCTGGAGCTCAGGGAACAGGGTGAAGAAGGCTGGCGTTGTAATCCATACCGGCTGCCAAGCAAAAATACCTATAGACAGGTGGCTTAAACAGCAAATATTTATTTTTCACGGTTCTGGAGGCTGGTGAGTCCATGATCAGGGGGCTGGCAGATTTGGTGTCTGGTGAGAACCCAATCCTTGGGTCACAGAAGGCCTTCTCGCTGCGTCCTCACATGGTAGGACCGGAACAAGGGTCTCTTTATGAGGACACTCATCCCATTCCTGGGGGCTCAACCCTCACGACCTTCTCACCTCCCAAAGGTGTCGCCTCCTCACACCATCACACTGGGGAATAGATTTCAACATGTGAGCCTGGGGCAGGGGTGGGGGAGGGGCACACATTCTCGCTATGGCAGTGGGAACGTGGGGCTGCAGGAGCAAACCGACATTCAGCGTGGTAAGATACATTCATTACTGAAAAAAAAATCTTCTATCACTGAAAAGACAAAGCAGGGCAGCTGGGTGGCCCAGTTGATTAAGCATCTGACTTCGGCTCAGGTCATGATCATGATCTCGCAGTTTATGAGTTCGAGCCCCATGTTGGACTCTGTGCTGACAGCTCAGAGCCTGCCTGGACCCTGCTTCAAATTCAGTGTCTTTCTTCTGCTCTTCTCCTGCTTGCTCTCTGTCTCTCTTTCTCTCAAAAATAAATAAACAATGGGGCACCTGGGTGCCTCAGTTGGTTAAGCAACCCACATCAGCTCAGGTCATGAGCTCATGGTTTGTGGGTTCAAGCCCCATGTCGGGCTCTGTGATGACAGCTTAGACCCTGGAGCCTGCTTTGTATTCTATGTCTTCTTTCTCTGTTCCTCCCCTGCTTGCACTCTGTCTCTCTCTCTCTCTCTCTCTCAGAAACAAAGATTAAAAATTTTTAAAGAAAATAAATAAATAAGCATTAAAAATATTTTTTTAAAGACAAAACAAAACTTTGGAAACCATTTACTCTGGTCCAAACGCTGTGATTTCACAAGTGAGAAAACAGAGGTAGAAAACTGTGTCTTGAACTGATCCACACTACAAATCTCGAACTCTAGTGAACTGATTGCAAATCCATAATTTGTCCTCAGGAATATCCTTCTAACTTTTCTTGCGGACATACTTCAGAGTCATATGCTCCTCCAAGCACTGGTGTTCCCAACCACTTGCTGATTTTTCATGAGAGGTCCCTTAAATCACCCGCTGTAACCCACTGCCTGGCCACTCCGAGGCCTCTAAATTTACAGTTCCAGTTAAAGTCACGTCCGTGAAGGGGGAGGGAACGAAGAACTCTCCCATCCCTTCAAGCCCCCAAATTGATTTGGCACTCGAAGTCACTGTTATATTTTATACTGAGTCTTCTGAATCAGTTCATTGAATTTTAGCTGTTGCTATATAAAATCCTCTCCAGTGAAATTATTTGGCCATATTGCGGATAGTTCTGCCATGATCTATCAATGCCACTAACTATCAGCAATAAAAAAAAAAAAATCCTTCTTCTTCTCTTTTCATTATAATGAATTTTCTAAACTCGAATTGAACCTTGGAAGGCGCTTTAATGGATTTTTTAATTTTTAAAAGGTAGCATTTGTATTTTTATATAAAACACACAAGATGGGTGATGGCAAATTCTGAATGTTTTTATGCTGTAGAAAGGTTGCTGGGGGAGATTTGGAAAAGCTTGGCCTGGATTTCATAGGCAGAAAGGATGGGTTTGGGGACGGCTCAGGGCAGTCCAGTTGGGCTTGGACACCTGGGATTTAGTGCCAGTCGGGGCGATGGAGTTTAAGCAAAGGGCAGGCGTGAAAACCTGCCTGGGATTATTTCAATGCACTAGTGCATCGATAAAGGGGCACAATGTGTCCAATAGTTGCAAAAATATATATTACTGTCCTGCACAAGAACCTGATTTCCAGGTCAGAACTATGGAAGCCAACTTTTGAAAAGCATTACAATATGGCTTAGGTGGAAGAAGCAGATGGCATCACAAAGAGGAAACAATTCAATTCAGGGAGAAAAAGCTAGGAGTACAGATGAATACTTAGACACCACAGATAATTCTACATTAAAAACCCAAGTCTTATCCTCTAAGAGTGCATCTGGAGTTAACATAAATGAGATTTTTAATGAGATTAAAATGTTTTTTTAATGTTTATTTTTGAGAGAGAGAGAGAGAAAAACAGACACAACTTGAGTGGGGGAGGGGCAGAGAGAAGGGGAGATAAGGAATCTGAAGCAGGCTTGAGGCTCCCAGCTGTCAGCACAGAGCCTGACGGAGGGCTTGAACTCATGAATTGTGAGATCATGACCTGAGCTGAAGTTGGATGCTTAACCGATTGAGCCACTCAGGTGCCCCTAATGAGATTTTTAAGAAAAAATCTTTAGGTAATGATGAAGCTGGAGTTCATATTAATTCGCTCAGTAAAATGACAGATAAGAAGCCCCCCGCTCCTTGCTGAGATAAAGTGACTGCATATTCACAGTGCTGTGGTCTTTTTAGACAGACATTTAATACATGTGTTCCCTCCGCAGGGGAAAGCCCTTTGGTTAGTCAATATTTTATCCTCTCATTATCTATTAAAGGATATACAATGACATTTTAACCAGTGGAAAGCCAGGCAGAAAAACTTTAGAAAGCACTCTTCTTTGCAACATTTGCATTACTTTTGAAATTGGAGGGGGCCCGGGGGAGAACCAAGATGTTTCAATGGGAAAAAAAAATGTTAGGTGTGAATAATAGACAATTTTAAGTAAAAAAAAATGAAGTCCTCACTCCACTTCAACCCAGCCAAGGCTGGACCACTTCAAGGACACAAACGAAGGCAACAGATACTCTGTATTAGTTTCGGTTCTTTGGTTGTAAGCAGTGGCAACTGACTCGATAATTTAACAAAGAGGAATTATGGGGAAAATACTGAGGACTCACAGAATCTCTGGGAGGCTGGAGAGCTGGCTTGGAAGCGGAAAGACCAGCAAACCAACCCTGACACCCGTCCCGTAGGGGGTTTGGTCACAGTGCTGGGAAGTGTGTGTCTACATCTCTTGCTTACAATCCGAAGTCCAGGACAAGAAGGTGATTGGCCAGCACAGGCTTGTGCCCACTTCAGACTGTATTGGGTCAGGGACAGGTAGGGTCTAGCTTCAGAGTAAAGTCTCCCAAAATGACCAGTTCAGTGACAATTCTCTAAAAGCAATAGGAGATGCTTGGAACAACTCCCAAAAAGCACATGTGCTACAGAACACAAAAGAAAAAGGACACATGTTAGTATTGCCCTTTTCTCAAAAATGTCTTATTACTCAAATTCTATATTCTATATTCTCCTTGACACTTTCCCTCTTTGTCCTAGAAACATGATCCTCAAATGTCCTTTCCCCTTTCTTCTAGAATACTAATTCTCAGCACCACTGATGCATTAGTTTTCCAGAGCCGCCATGATGCATTACCACCAACTGAGGTGGCTTGAAAAACAGAAGTGTGAGATGGAGGTGTTTGCAGGACCGTGCCCACTCTGAAGGCTCCAAGGAAGAATCCTTCCTTGTCCCTTCCTAGTCTGGTGGTTGCTGGCAATCCTTGCTGTCCTGTGGCTTGCGGAAACACCACTGCGATTTCTGCCTCCATTCTAACCATGACTTCTCTCTATGCATCTCTGTCTCTCCTCCTCTTCTTAGAAAAACACCAGTAATACTGGATTGAGGGCCCACCCTAACCTAGTAGGACCTCATCTTAACTCATCATATTTGCAAAGACTGTAATGTCAAATGAAGCCATTTTATGAGGTTCCGGGTGGACATGAATATTGGGGAGAGGGGGCCACTATTCAACTCAGTGCACGCAACAAATATAAAATTCTCAGAAATGCAAATTCCCAGGCCCCATCCTAGACCTATTGAGTCATAAATTTTGGGAGCAGAGCCCAGCAATCCATGGTTAAACAAGAAGTCCAGGGGATCTGAAGCCCTCAAAGGGGTGAGGACCAGTGTCCCAGAAGGAGTTGCACATCTCTCTCTCAAATCAGCACTTGGTCCTCATAGAAAACATATGGAAAGTTGTCATTTTAAGGGAGAAACAAGGGTCTATGGGATAGGGAATGCCATTCCAGGATAGCTGGGTAGTAGGAACATGGGTCTATGCTTTGAAGGAAGAATGGACCTGCACTTGAGCTCTGATAACTTTGCCAGTGGTTGGAAGCTACCATGTACTCATACCTACCCCAAATAACCATCATCATATTCCTTATTATCCTCATCCACTCAAATCACATATGGCAGAAAACCAAAATCATCATATAGAGGACCTCAGAAGTTGTTTATTATTAGAGTCAAGTGATAGTTCTTTTACCTTGGCAATAGATTTCATTTCTTTAAACTATATTTTTAGTCCTTAATGTTGTTTCTTTCCTCCAGAGAAATTAAGGCTTTCTTTTTTAAAAATGTTTTTGAGACGGAGATAGAGTGCAAGTGGGGGAGGGGCAGAGGGAGAAAGAGAGAGAGAGAGAGAGAGAGAGAGAGAGAATCTAAAGAGGCCCCAGGTTCTGAACTGTCAGCACGGAGCCGGATGCAGTCTTGAACTCACAAACTGCAAGATCATGACCTGAGCCTAAGTAGGATGCTTAACTGACTGAGCCACCCAGGTGCCCTGAAATTAAGGCTTTCTTAATAGCCAAAGGAAAAATAAATAATATTCTTTCTTAAGATTTCTGAACTCAATGTTCCTACAGATTCTGGCTCTCTGTCATTTCTCTGTAATGCCAGTCATTGGTGTACCATACAGACCCTTTCTCAGAGGTCTGCTGAATTGAATTTACACTATTTGAGGATCTTGGTTCCTATGAACTATGGCTGTTTCACCATGATTAAACTTCCTATCAATCAACCCATCAGTCAGCAAGAAATTTCAAGCATATTCTCTGTACTCCAACACTATGTTAAGTATTTTTAGAAAGGAATAAGAAGGCACATACAGAAATATTAAATACCCCCTACACGCGCCTCCTACACATATCATCTTTAAGAAGGCAGTGTAGTATTTAGGAAATAGTTTGAATTTGGGGTCTGAAGACCTTGGATGTTAGTGCTAACTAACCTCCCTCTTTCTGCCTCAAAGCAGCCTGTGACAGAGACATTTACTCTTCCCTGAATGGCATGTACTTCCCCATATGACCCCGCCCCCTTACAGTTAGTCAGTCACATGACCAATTCTGACCAATAGGTGTAAGCAGAAGCGATATGTGTCACTTCCATCTGGAGCATTTAAAACCTAGCATGTGGCTCTCCAGCTTTTTGCTTCCTCTTCTTCAGAAAGCTCTGAAGCCGTATAATGAGGCCGTGCAACCAGCACAGCCTCTATCAGCCTGAATCTTTGAGTGACCAAGTGGAGCAGATCCTCCTGCTTACTAGAACTGAGCAAGAAATGAGTCCTCGTTGGTTAAGCCACAGAGATATGGGTTTTTAATGTGACTGCACCATTGTCCAGTTTATGCTCACTAATAGAACCACTGATCTACCTTCGATCAATAGTTACTCTCCCAGGACTCTGAGTCTTGAGTGAGTGCCTCTATGCATGAATAAATGTTTGGAGAACATTCATCATACCCACGGTTTGTTCATTAGACTGTTCCTGCAACAAAACTGACACCACAGTACCCCCTGTCCAGTCACCCAGGGTTCTATTTATTCCTGCCATTTCCTAGCCAAGTTCCCCAGATTTTTGTCAATTCTGTGGGTCTCTTCATATCCCTTGAGTAAGTTCCCCTTTGCTTAATTTGGCCAAGGTCTGTTTCTTTTCACCTCGGCAAGGCTCCTCTCCTTGGCCTCAGCACCACTGGTAATGGAACTTTAAAAACACCGACCAGGGGCACCTAGGCGGCTCAGTTGGTTAAGCATCTGGTTTCAGCTCAGGTCATAATCTCACCGTTTGTGAGTTTGAGCCCCATGTCAGGCTCTGTGCTGACAGCTCAGAGCCTGGAGCCTGCTTCAGATTCTGTGTCTCCCTCTCTCTCTGCCCCTCCCCTGCTCACACTCTGTCTTTCGGTCTCTCTGTCTCTCAAAGATAAATAAACATTAAAAAATAAGAATAATTAAAAAAAAACATCCACCAGTGGCCCCTGATGAGACCCACCACTCCTGCTATAGATGCTGCCAACCACATGCCAGAAATTATCTCAGGGACCAGGCCCAAGCAGGGGGTTATAATTAGAACTGGTTATCTTCTTCCCCTGGGAGACCATCAGGACCAATCTCATTACCTCAGATACCCCCAAAAAGTGCCAGCCTCCCAGACCATTCCTGACTCATCTGATGCCCACACAGCCCTGGGTATTTCTTAATGTGACTCAAGCTGCCAACCCTTCCCAACCCTCGGGTTCTTCCCGCATACCTCTAAAACTCATGTTTCATCAGCAACAAAATCCCCACTGTCCCCAGCCTCTTCTTTTATTACTGCCTGCCTTTCCCTGCAAATGTAGTTTCCCTAAAGCCCTCTCCAATCATCACTGGCTTTATCCTGGAGGCGCAGGGCATTGTCCTCAATTCTTCTAGACCACTACTTTCTATCCCAGCCCCGCCTCCCCATCCTGCACACCCTCCAGATCACCGGAAGCACACAGACCCACTCCTTTCCTATTGTGCATATCTACCAGCCTCCAAGGCATGTCTCCTTATTCAGGGAAGAGGAGAACTAGCTTGGCCCAGGGTGTTTTTGCTCCAGCACTCCTCGTCAGCATTCTTGGAGGCTTCAGTACCTATGTAGACGGTTCAGCCAACACTCCGGCCTCTCAGCTCCCATCCTCCATTTATCTTTTCTCTCATCCTATCTCTGCTACCCATTTCCAGAAACATATTCTAGACTCTGACATGATCAATAACGCTACTCTCTCCAAAATCTGTTTCAAAAAACATCCCACTTTCTAATTACATCCTCCCATCTTTCCATCTCATTCTTTCTATTATCCTAAGTCCAACCTAACCCTTCAGTGCCATTGGCCCTACAAAGTCTTCACTGTCCATCACTTGCTTTGTGTCTCTACTTCCCTTCTTACCCATCTCTCTAGCCCCTCTCTTGTACAGATCATCTGGAGAAGCATTGCGTTAGCAGCACAGGCTCAGAGTCAGACTGCCAAGATCAAGTCCTGGCTCTGTCACATATTAGTGTGTGTCCTTAGACAAGCTACTCAATCTTCTGTGTCTCAGTTCATCATCTATAAAAGGGGACTGGGGGAGGGGTGTAAACAATAGTATCTGTCTTTCTCATAGGGTTGTTATAAAGATTAAATGGGTTAATATTTAATATTAATATTTAATATACAAGTGCTTACATGTGTCTGGTACATAGGAGCCACTATATAAGTGCATGTGAAATAAATTTTTAATATTCCTCAAGCATTTTTTAAAAAATGCATCTCATTCTCTCCCTCTTACTTATTTGGCAAAAATCAAACTCTTGGATAAACCCTATTCCCCATGTACTCCATATATGCACCTTCACAACTACAAATAACTAGAGAAAAACACACAGCAATATTTTACTGTAAATTTATAAATGTATAACCACATACCTCATGTGGGCTCAGGATTGTGCCTCATTCCCTAATGAATAAATTCTTCAACTCTATTTTTAAAGCATTCTCCTCTCTCTGTAAATCTTTAATATCCCTACCTAACCTTTAGCTGATGACCTTCTTTCGCCTTTCATGGAGAAACCAAAATAGTTAAAGAACTTTCTCATATTTCAACCACCATATCAACCAAGCCCTTTGCATCTCTATCTGCCTACTCTTCTGTTTCAGGCCAACCCTTCATCTTGGGCACTAGAACCCACCCTCTCTTCTCTACTCAAAGACATGCTTTATGCTAGTATTTTCCTCCTCCACTAGAATGTAAATTTGTCCCCATCAGTGATGTGCATTCCTATCAGTGTAAAAACATGCTCTGATATTGCTCATCTTTTAAAAAAGACTTAAAACCTCCCTAACCTGCAGCCACTGCTGTCTCATTTCTCTCCTGCCTTTTTAAGCAAAAGTCTTTGCAAGAGTTGTCTATATCAGCTACCTCTGCTTTCTTATCAGTTCTCATCTCCTCTTTACTGCACTGTATTTGCTCTTGTCAAGGTTGCCCAAGACTTCTGCACTGACCAAAGTCAATGCACCCGCATCCTTCTTGATCAACAATACCAACAATTTGGTGAGCACTGCCTTATTCTTGAAACATCTTTCCCTGGCTTCCAGGACATCACTGCCTTTCTTGTTTCTTCTCACACTGGTCAACTCTTCTCTGTCTCTTTTGCTGGTCTCTCTTCCTGACCTCTGCAAGTTGAGAGTCCCGGGTCCTCTTCAGTCTCAGGATTCTAAATACCAGCTGTACATTCATGCCTCTTAAACTTGTACTTCTATCCCCTCTCCGCTGAAATCTAGACTCCTACATCCACCGACTTAACTAAAAACTATATTTTAATTTCTAAATAGTCACCCTGAACTTAAAATATCTAAAACATAACACTCTCTCTGTACTACCCTACCTCCAAACCCGTTCTTCTTATGTCTTTTCCAGTCCAGTAAATGGTAGCACTGTTGACGCAGTGTCTGGACCAAAAATCTTGAACTCAGCCTTAATTCTGCCTTTTCTCTCACTTCTATATCCAATCTATCCCAGCAAGCCTTGCTGGGACTAACTTCAAAATATATCCAGAATCTAACATATTCTTGCATGCCCTTTGCTACTACGCCACTCTAAGCCACCATCATCTCTCCCCTGGATGACTAAAGGAGTCTCCCAGCTGGTCTCTCTCCTTCCACCTAAACTACTTCTTTCTTCTCATTCATTTTTCACACAGCAGCCAGTGTGATGCTTCTGACACCTGAGCCATCTCATGTTACCCTTCTGTAAGAGCTTCTCATCACATTTGGAATAACGTGTAAAGACCTAATCATGACTTTCGAGGCCCCTGGTAATCTGACTGTATCCCTGTCTCCATCAACTGCCTCTTTATTCTATTGCTCCTTCTTCTTTAGACACGTCCCCAGCATCTGTGACCTCTTTGTTAATCTTCAGACAAGACACACTATGTGCATTCCATCTTGAGGCCTCTGTCCCCATGGTTCTAGGGGGTCTGTCTCTCCCCTCCCTCTCCTCCCCTCCCCCCTCTCATTTCAGCCTTTTTCAAATGTCACTTCCTAAGACCATTATATCTAACACAGCCCACTCCCTATTCCAGTCACTCTCTGATGCAGACAGTTTCTGACAGTGGCTGCCATCAATTCTGCCCATCAGGAGATAGAGGCTTTTTGCCCGTCCTTGAATAGGGGCTGGTCTTGTGACCTGCTTTGGCCAAGAGAACACAGAGGAAGTGATGGTGTGCCAGTTCCAGGACCCATCTTTAGCAAGCCTAGAAGCTTCTGTTTTCTCTGGGCAGGCCGTCTACCATAATGTGAAGAAGATTATGCTAGACTACTGAATGACGAGGCACAATGTAAAGAGAGAAAGGGAACACATGGAGGACCATGGAGGCATGAAACATATGAATGAATTCTTGGATTTTTCAGCTCATTCAGCCAGTGAATATGGGTCAGATTGGCTAGCTGAACCATCCCCAAATCTCTGACCCATAGAATCATGAAAAATAATAAGTCCTTGGTGTAAGACCACTAAATTTGGGGAGAGTTTGTTACCAGGCAATAGATAACTGAAATACTTTCTAATACTTTACTCTGTGCTATCTATAGACAAAATGGGTCCTCCCAAATTCATATATTGAAAGCTGTTCTCTATTATGATGGGGAGGTGAGGACTCTGGGAAGTGAATAGGTCATGAGGGCAGAGCTCTCACAAATGGGATTAGCACCCCTATAAAAGAGATCCCACGGAGCTCTCTTATTCTCATTCCACCGTGTGAGGACACAGCAAGAAGACTGCTGTTACAAACCGGCAAGTGGGCTCTCACCAGATATTGAATCACCAGGCACCTTGATCTTGGACTTCCCAGCCTCCCTGACTGTGAAAAATAAATTTCCGTTGTTTATGAGCCACCCCATCTATGGTATTTTGCTACTCCATATTATGGTGTTTTGTTATAGTAGCCTGAACAGACTAAGACACCATTTATTTTTCTTCATAGCAATTATCTCAGTAAGAAATTACACAATTATTAGTTTTTCTGTCTGCTGTTTATTATCTGTCTCTGCCTCCAAAATATAAACCTACAAGGAAAAGGGCTTTGTCTTGTTCATCACAGCATTCCCGGTGTTTGGAACAATCTCTGGCCTATTTTAGGACTCAATAGATATTTGTTGATAAATTAATATACCAAGAACCCTAACTGTTACATGAGCCTTACTTTTCAACAAAAATCATAGCTATCCTTATGGAAACATTTTCCTTTAAATCGTAACATCCAAATTACGTTGGCCTTTTATTTTTATATTTTTTTACGTTTATTTTTATTTTTGAGAGAGAGAGACAGCGTGCAAGCAGGGGAGGGGCAGAGAGAGAGGGAGACAGAATCAGAAGGAGGCTCCAGGCTCTGAGCTGTCAGCACAGAGCCTGATGTGGGGCTCAAACTCACGAACTGTGAAATCATGACCTGAGCCGAAGTCAAATGCTTAAACAACTGAGCCACTCAGGTGTCCCTACATTGTCTTTTAAATCAGAGATCTCCATTAGGTTGCTAGGAAAACATCAGAC
This sequence comes from Crocuta crocuta, assembly GCF_008692635.1. Taxonomy (NCBI): domain Eukaryota; kingdom Metazoa; phylum Chordata; class Mammalia; order Carnivora; family Hyaenidae; genus Crocuta; species Crocuta crocuta. The sequence goes on from NW_027532163.1 coordinate 4,594,702, forward strand.
TTTTTTTTTTTTTTTAAATTCCAGAAAATACTTTGGGTCAAGATCTACACTGCATTTTAAGATGACTTGGGCATTGTTACCACTCACTGGATAGTGCAGAGCAATCCTGTGGGCTGGTTAATGACAAAGTACTACTTAGTCCCCTTATCTTCTCAGGACAGACTTCTTGTGCCACCCAGCCCCTCCCATTTAAATACATACAAGTCTCCATTTTAGGACAGAACATCCAAGCAGGGCTGATAGTTCTTATTAATTCCTGCAATCCCACCAATTTTTCCATCAGTGCAACATGAGAACAGCCCCCTCTGTGTTAGTCATCGAAGATCATTTTCTGGTATGTTTCCTCCCTGACTCACTGGCCCTCACCCCACATAAGATAGCGGACATCGCCACATTGGGCAATGCCTTTCTCAGAAATAGGTTTACTGTGACTTTCTTCATGCCTGGTTGGAACACGGAGTCATAATTAGAATGAGGCTCATTGTTTTGATGGTTCTAAATTGGTTCACACTATGCCATTTCTTTCTAAATGAATAGAACCTTTGCCTTTCTGATTGTAGACATGTGAGACTGACCACCGGGTCCCTGACACTTCCCTGTGACTATCATTTTCCCTGGTGTTTTCGGGTACTCTGTCCTATACATTTCATTTGGGGAGCCACATTGCTAGGTTGTAATTTAATTTTTCTAAATTTAGTCTGTAGAAGGCTCACGGCCAATGGAAGGGGATTATAGCTTACTAGGAATCCACATTTAAGCAGGAGAAAGTCCTCTCTGGGGATCTGGATTTATTTACAGAGTTTGGGGACTCAAGTGAAGACCAAGTAGACTTAGCAGCCACACTTCCCCCAATGCAATTTAACAGTCTCTTAAGCACAAAATCAAACACAATATAAATAAAGTGGCTTGAGTCTTTCCTGAGTGTCTTACCTTAACTTCCGCTGCCTTCTGTCTTGCTATCCCCTAGATGTCCCCAAAGACCCCCGTCTATCTTCTTGAAGAACTGTAGCTTTAAGGAGAAACAATCACATCTCCTGAAATGTTTTCTGATACCTCACGAGCAATGCTGCAACACAGAAATAATTATTAAAAGATCAGATCTGTTGAAGATCTTAATTAGAAAAGGTATGCGTTGTGTGCAATATCTTACAGAAAACGTTATGTGCCTAAACCTGTACTTGGCATTATGGGAAATAAAGAAATGAATCAGTTTTATATCTTACTCTTGGCTAATAAGGAAGTTAAAAAGACAAGCCATAATATAGTAGAGTAGTTCAGAGCCTATACTGTGGAAGTAAATTGGCTGTGTTAGAAGCCTGGCTAGAATCCTGTTAGGATACTTAGCCTTTCTGTGCCTCAATTTCCTCACCTGTAAGTTGGAGACAATAAGAGGAGGTATCTCATAGGGTTATTACGAAGATTTAAGTGAGTTGATAAATTGAAATGGGCGAGTGTCTCACACGCAGTAAGTGATTTTGATAGATAGATGGATAGGTATAGATATATAGATGCGTGTGTGTGTGTGTGTGTGTGTGTGTGTGTATGTGTGTTATTTTCATATAATGTGGGAAATGCTATTGCAAAGGAGGGGCACATATAGTCCTATCAGAATCCAAAGGCAGGAGAAATCATTTGCAGCTGGAAAGAGCTAGGGAGGCTTCCTGGAAGAATGGCAAAGATGATCGTGCTCACTAAATAGTATACTTGCTTCCCCCACTTCCCAGCTCTTTTGTCAGGGTCCAATGACAAGTTCGGGCCCGTGGGATGCATGTGAAAGTACTGGGCTTAATTGGCCCCTGCCCTTCTGCTGCAGTGAAGGAGAAGGCTCTGCATCCTGGATGGTGCAGGCACAGATGGTGAAAAGTCTATCAGCCTGGGTTCCTGAATGTCATTGTCAAGTAGAGACACCTCCTCTGACTGAAACCCACACATTCAACCCCCAAAATGGATACATAGCATGGCCAAAGAGAAATCTTTCATATGAAAAGGCACTGGGGGTGTAGGCTTCATTCCTCCCTGCAGTGTAACCTAGCCTGTCTTAACGATGTATATATGTCTCTCTCTTTGTATAATATTGTATGGGCATTATATAAGTAGAAAGATAAATGTAAATATATAATTAGAATTCTATAAAATTCAAAACTATATGCATAAAATAGTGATGAGACAACCCAAGGAAAAGAAGGAAAGTATGACAAAGTTTACAACATGCTGAACAAATGTTTGTTTGATTAGAAAAAAGCACTGGGGACAGATTATGGAGGGCCTTACAGTTCAGATCAAAGAGTTTAGACTATTCCACAAGGCAACAGGGCACCATTAAGTGTGTTTCCTGGGATAATTACACCAAGCAGGCAGCACCAGTGAGAGCTCTTTGAAGAGCAAGAGGCTTCCATGAGGTTTGATAGTTTCAGGTGGTACCTGCTTTAGCCAGAGAACCCCTCCCTTCCCCAAACATTTCAGAACACTACAACTTTGTTCTACACGTCAACACCAGGAACTGGGCACCAAGAAGAACTGGGGGTTGTGATCCCTAAGGCAGAAATACTTTTATCATGATTCTTAACCCATCTCCATAAACTCTCCCCATCCAGGGTAGCGGGATGCCCCTTCTGCATTTGCTGTTGGAAGTGGATCAATGTCTCAGTATGACAGCTTCTGGAAAGAACAACCAAAACTCTTATGCTTCCCTTCATTAAGTGGGGACTTTGCTGAGCGAGAACATTTCTGGAAGTAGAATGGTTTTAAATACCTTGGCAACCAAAATTAAAAGAGGGTATGTTTGTGTCCAAAGTGGAAAAAAAGTCAATTGCTTGAGAAAACCAAGAATTGTAGCTTTTGCACTTTTTTCAAGAAATACTAAAACCTGTAATATTGGTTAAAGTAATCATAGCTACTATAGTAGATAAACTCCACACTAGGTAATGGCTCAAACATGGTAGACATTGATTTCTTACGTAAAATCCTAAATGGTGTTTCTTTTTTTTTTTTAACATTTTTATTCATTTCTAGGAGAGAGAGAGAGAGATAGCGTGAGCAGGGGAGGGAGCAGGGGAGGGAGCAGGGGAGGGAGCAGGGGAGGGAGCAAGGGAGGGAGCAAGGGAGGGAGATACAGACTCTGAAACAGGCTCCAGGCTCTGAGCTGGCAGTCAGCACAGAGCCCGACGCAGGGCTCGAACCCACGAACCGCGAGATCATGACCTAAGCGAAAGTTGGACGCTTAACCGACTAAGCCACCCAGGCGCTCCCCTAAATGGTGTTTCTGATTGATAGGTGACTTCTCTTCATGCACAGCCATGCTTTGAATCTCCAAGATTCAAAGATCACGGTTCCTTCTATCTTGTGGCTTCGTCATCTTCCAGATGTAGTGCCCAAGGTTACCATGCTAACTAGCATCAAGTTGGCACAAGGGGAGAGAGAATGGAGGGTCGTGCCTGGAGGTTTAACGGACCAGGTCTTAAAATGACACGCATCATTTCTACTCACTTTCTACTGGCCAGACCTCAGTTATAGGGTACCCCCACAATTGTTAAATACAGGTCAATGTACCCACCTGTCCATCCAGGAAAAAGAAAAAAGGTGTTTGGGGAATAATAGCCACACCTTGCTCTGAACACCCTTTCCTCTTGATCTGTGTCTATTAGAATGAGCTGGTGAATTAAACTTCTGGTTTCTCATTCTTTGAACAGATATTTATTGAACATTTATTGTGTTCAAAGCACATGCTTGGTGGCTGGGGTTCAGGGGATGCAGACAATGTAACAGAAAGCCTCCCTGGAAGAGCACATGAGGCAGAAAATGACAGTTTCCAGGTGAGGTTCAGATGGGCTTTTCAAATGTTTGGCAGAGGGAGGGGAGAGGTGGAGGCTTCTGCAATGGTAGTGAGTGTCTCAGGCTAACATGAGCAGAGGCACAGAGATGGTGATTGCGGAGTCGTCACGGCAGGAAGTGGGAGTTCGATCCGACCAGAGCGAGGGGTGTAATAAGGGGAGAGAGCAAGTATAGTTTGGACAAGTTTGTCAAGGTCCACTGCCCTCAGATGCTCACTGATCACAGGTGATGATGTGCACTCCTGAGAAAGGCCATTCAATCACCTCTCTGGTTTTCATTAAGCAGGTACCCCACTCCCTTTCCACTTGAAATAATTATAAAGATGATTATGGAAATGATAGTGGTGGTGGTGGTGCTAATGATTAGGAGGGAGAAGAGATTTTGTAAAAAATTTCCCAACCTACTCAGAAATCTCTGTCTCACTCAGAAGACTCTTTGAGATCATCATTCACGAGCTGTCGTGGGTTGATTTCCACTCCCTAGGAGCTCACATGAGAAAACATCCAGCATATTCGGGACTGCTTTTGAGAATCAGCAGAGCAGGGGGTCTTGGCCATCAGTTTGGAAGTCACAGAGGAGCACATTTAGGCCACCTCTGAATGGGCCCAGACATCTTCCCCAGACCATGGGACTGAAAACCATTGATGTTGAGACTAGTTTTTTCCACCCTCAGCCTTTCAGAAAAACACCCATGGATAGGAGATAGAGCACTATGCTAATCAGGGTGCTTATTCTTCATTTATGCAGACAGACCAGCTAAGTGCATGACACGGTGGCAACCTGGCAGATGGAGTTTAGCAATAATTCAAATCATTTCGGTGGATTACAAGTGTCACCTAAAAAAGGGAGGGGGAGGGGTGTGCTTCCCAGCCTGTTCTGTGGAGTGCAGTCTGCTCCTCTTATCTCCTGCCTGTCTTCCTTTCTGGACTCACGGCAGCTCCCAGATGCATTAAGGGATGACAGGAATATGGCTCTATTCTGGGAAGACCACAAGACACCTGTCTTCTGGCTTGCTCGGTCAGGCTGCCACAACAATGTACCGCAAACTTGGGGGCCGAAAACAAAAGCAACGTGTTCTCTCACAGTTTTGGAAGGGCATTCAAAATGGAAGACCCAAGAATTGCTAAGGCTTTGGGAATGGAAGGTGCATGGTCAGTGTGGTGGCCATTCAGAAAGTGGGAGAAATACAGAGGTCAATGCCAAGCCTTCTTCCGCTGCCTATACCATTCACTGTATTGGCATTCCTAGGCATCCTTCAAAATCAACCTGTCCCCACTTCCCTTGATTCTGCCTCCATCACTGCCTCCTCCTTCCTGGACATCTACTCTGTCTACACACACTCCTAATCTTGACGTCTTTGATGCCAAAACATCCAACATATGTATCTCCAGGAAAGCACCTAGCACGTTGCTTTGAACACAATAAGCACTGAATGGTGTTTCCCCTTTTATCTCTTAAAATCCTTACCACGACTTAAGGGGTTTTCACTGCCAATCAAATCTGAACTGAGTTTTTAGAGAAGACCTGGTTTATGTGCAAAGACACAAAGGTACAATAGAATCTTTTCAAACAGCTCTCTTGCTAATGCTAAATCATATGGAATGGTGCATTTCCTGACATTTTCGGATTCCCAGACCAGAGGTAAAATATGATCAAGTGGGGAATAGGGGTGAGCAGTTTTATAAAAGTTCTTTTGTCCCATCCTTCTTCTAGACTATATCTTTATTTGTGATGCAAAAGGAAGGAATTCACTTAGCGTTCATGGATGTGCACAGGGGTGTGTGCCCTGACTTTGGTCCAAGCCAAGTCTTACCTAAGGAAAATATACCTGCCCTGTAAAGAATCTAAGGAACTCTAAAGAACTCCAGGGGGATAGAGGATAGTCTGTGTATGCATATGTGTGTGACTGTGAGTGTGTGGTGAGAGAGAGAGAGACAGAGCGAGAGAGCGCGCAAGCTTGAATTTGGGTATGTCGAAGAGGGGAGCAAGTGGTGGATCAAGTTTACGTAAGGAAATTTAATCCGCATTTACCACTTAGCCAAATATATAAGCAGTACCTGGAGAATGACATCATTATAGGGGAAGGGGATGGTCTGTAAGTGGAATACTTTAGGCTTCGAGAAGATTCCAGCACCTGCTTTAATCAACCTTAAAACTATTTTTATGAAGATTTATACTTACAGAAGTTTGAGTAGTTTTCTTGAGTTCCTTCCTTTTGCTTATAGTTTGGAACTTTTCCATGTTTTTGGACGCAAATAAATGCAGCTGTTTGCTCTGCGAGAGCAAGGGAAAACATATATTTATGCTGCATTTGTAATATAGAGAATGTTCAATTGAGACTGGATTTGGCTTCTTGCCTTATGTTTCAACTTTTCTTTTTAATAACATAAGATCCTTTATTCATGCAAATGATGCTATTGACTCATCAGCATGGAAAAGCAAAAAGAACAGGGGTCTGGGCATAAAAACAACTGAGCTTCAGTTCTGCTGTGGCAGTAATGACCTTCCTGGATGTGGCACATTATAGTTTCCAAAAATGGCCCCTAAACCTCACATCTGTGAGTCTGTGTCCCGTCTTCTACAATCCGAACGGGCTTGCCACTTCCCTGTAACCAAAAGAATGCCATGGAAGTGACCACCATGTGCCACTTCCGAGGCTGGATCATAAAAGTCAGTGCAGTCTCTGCCTTATTCCTAGAACGTGAACATCAGGAGCTGGATGGCCATGTGGAAAGTTTGCCTCTCCTGAAGTCGTTATACTGTGAGGAAGGTAAGCAGTGTGGAGTAACCGCGGATAGGCACTCCAGTCAAGAGTCCTGTTCTTTGGGGTGCCTGGGTGGCTCAGTTGGTTGAGTGTCCAACTTTGGCTCGGGTCATGATCTCACAGTTCATGGGTTCAAGCCCCGCATTGGGCTCTGTGCTGACAGCCAGCTCAGAGCCTAGAGCCTGTTTCTGATTCTGTGTGTGTCTCTCTCTCTGGCCCTCTCCTGCTCACACTGTCTCTCTCTCTCTCAGAAATAAATAAAACAGTAAAAAAAACATTTTTTAAAAATTTTTTTTTAAAAATTTCTGAGAAGAGACAGACAGCATGAGCATGGGAGGGTCAGAGAGAGAGGGAGACACAGAATCCGAAGCAGGCTCCTAGCTAGCTGTCAGCACAGAGCCCGACAGCACAGGCTCGAACCCACGAACCGTGAGATCATGACCTGAGCCAAAGTCGGATGCTTAACCAACTGAGCCACCCAGGCGCCCCTAAAAAAACATTTTTTTAAAAGTCCTGGTCTTTGATGCCTGATACGTGGAATTGTTGAAGCACTATATTGTACACCTGAAACAAATAAAACATCGTATGTTAACTAACTGGAGTTAAAATAAAGACTTATGGGGCACCTGGGTGGCTCAGTTGGTTAAGCGTCCAACTTTGGCTGAAGTCATGATCTTGCAGTTCATGAGTTTGAGCCTCGAATCAGGCTCTGTCAGCCTCGAATCAGACTCTGACAGCCTGGAGTGTGCCTCAGATTCTCTGCTTCCCTCTCTCTCTGCCCTTCCCCCACTAGTGCTCTGTCTTTCTCTCAAAAATAAATAAACATTTTTTTAAAAACTTGAAAAGAGTCCTGGTCTTTGAAAAAGACAAACACCATATAATTTCACTCATATATAGACTCTAAAAAACAAAACAAACAAATAAACAGAGCAGAATCAGACCAATAAATAAAGAGAACAGATGGTTACCAGAGGAAAGGGGTTGGGGGGTGAGCGAAATGGGTGAAGGGGAGCAGGAGATGCAGGCTTCCAGTTATGAAATGAATAAATCATGGGGCCAAAAGGCACAGCATAGGGAATACAGTCAATGACATTGTGATAGTGTTGGATGGTGGCAGGGTAGAGACACTCGTGGTGAGCATAGTGGAATGCACGGAGAAGTTGAAACACTAAGTTGTACCCTTAAAACTAATGTAACATTGTGTGTCAACTATGCTCACACAAAAACTTTTTTTTGAAGCCCTGGTCTTTGAGCTCTTGCAGCCCAGGTGCCAGACACATGATTGAAGAAGCCTTGGGATGATACAAACTCTCAGTCATGAAGCTCTGCAAAACCTGCAAGTATTTCCAGCTGAGGAACCAGACAGGCCAGAGACCAGCAGCCCTCTGTCATGCCCTTTCTGCCCTCCCAGGCTGTCATGGGAAGGAGAAATTAAATTCCTTCTTATTTGAGTCCCTGTATATTTGGCTCTCAATTACTCAATTACTCAGGTACTCAATTACTTTAATCTTAATACACCCTTTAAAGGCTGCTGGTACTTGTATGATAAAGTCTCACTTCCAGACGTGGCTAGGGCTCTGGTGCCTTCCTCCAGCCCTATCTCCTGTCATACTCTTCCCTCCGCTCTGTGCTTGGGTTCAGTTAGTCTTCATAAAGTTTCTTTGTTTTTGTACAGTTCTTTCTGCCTGGGTGGCTCTGCTTCTCAACTTGTCCTCTTGCGTAGTTAACCAAGTCTTCAATGTTACGTGACACTTAACATGGATTCTCTATTATCTACTCTTACAGCGACCCTGTATTTCTCTTTCACGATATTTATCACTTTGGTGATTAAACAGTCATTTGCATAACTGTTCGCACCACTACACTGTAGATATTATGGGGACAGGGCTCATGTCCCTCATGTTTCCTGCTCTTTTCCCAGCACCCAAACAGTGCCTGGCACATAGTAGCTACTCAAAGAGTATTTGCTGAGTTTTATTGAATGAACTTGCAAAATAGCTGACCAAAGTTTACAGGATAGGTTTGTAGCCATGGAAGTAAGCAAAAGATGAACCTGCCCACATTGGGATCAATCTACGACCTTGACTTCATAGTTATTATGCTCACAAATCAACTGAACTCACCCCACCAGGCTGTGGGCCTCCTGAGTTTGTTCCCCATAGGCTATCTTGGGTGTCATCAGGGACACCTCTGATAATAGAATCTCTCTCTTTAAAAAATTGGTTTATGGATGAAAAAGCCCCAAGTATATAGGATGCTGAGTTTAGCAGAATCTGTATGTAAATTGGTATTTTGCTGGTGATCAATCTTGTGCTAAAAATGGAAAATCAATAAAAAAAAGAAAATCTAAGGGGAAAAATAAGTTGTAGACATTTTTGGTCCAATGAGTTTCCAAGTCCGAGGACACTGCATCTGAGACCAAGGTTACTGTCTATTTCGAACGAGTGTGCAAGAAAACCGGACAACCATCTTGTATACACAGAATATGGCTGAAGCTCCCAGTGAAAGAAAAGTTCCAAAGACAATGCTTCCTATCGCACTTCCCAGGAAAGGCCTTGGCAGTATCTCCTTGAGACTGAGAAGGAATTCATCATACATGAACAGCAGTTCTGGAATCTCTTGAGCTGTAGAGTTCACACAACTGTTGAAGGACAAGAGCTGACCTCATGTACCACGTAGTGGCTGCAAAAGCAGCAGTGAACTTAAGGACACTGAAGTCGCACAAAAAAAAATGATAAAAAATCAGTAAAAACATTTCTTCTCAGATCTTTCAACTAGATGCTAAAATGGATTGGCACAATGGAAAGATATGGATGGCACTGAGCAAGGGCAAATGTTGCCGAGTAGCATCAATTCAAGCCAATTCTGACTGAAGTAAAGGGGAAAACTTTGGGGCTGGTTGAGCATTAATGGGGGAGCTGGTAGACTTTCAGGAGTTTTCATGAACTTTCTCCAGATAATTTATGTAGACACCTAATTAACTTTGTTCTACAGACATGGGGAAAGTCTCAACAACAACAAAAATAGTTGTTATGAACTGAACTGTGCCTCGCCCCCCAAATCGTATGTTGGAGTCCTAACCGTCAGTACCCCAGGATGGGACTTTATTTGGAAACAAGGTCATTGCAGATGTAATTAGTTTTAAAAAAAATGAGGTCATTCTGGAACAGAGTGGGTCCCTAATCCAATATGACTGGTCTCCTATTGAAAGGAGAATTTGGATGTAGGGAGGGACATGTGTAGAAGGAAGACGATGTGAAGAGACACAGAGAGAATTGGTCACCTACAAGCCACCGAGAGAAGCCTGGAACAGATCCTTCATGGCCAATTTTTATTTCACACCTCCTGACTCCACAAATATAAGGCAGTAAATTTCTGTCATTAAAACTCCCTATTCTGTGGTCTGTGGTTATAGTATCTCTAGCTAACCAATATAGTAGCATAGCACCATAGCAGAGTGCACGGAGCTAAGAAAAGGTTCTGGATCCACCGTTACTAGCTATATGATCTTGGTCAATCATTTAAAAATTCTTTAAAATTCTTGGCTTCCTCTTCTTTCAAATGTACACGATCAGAAATGATAGTCAAAATATTTAGCAACCCAGAAGGTACACTGCAGAGGATGCCACTCCCACAGGTGGCCACGGGAAAGCGACTTCAGATGCATTCATTCGCTCTTGAAGACTCATTCCAGTCTTGGACAACCAGATGGACACCAAGCACTTACTGCCACCAGGGCTCAGTCTACCCTTGGTCAACTCTGGCCAGGGAAACATACGGGGATTGGAGCCACTGTGGGGAGCCACACAGGGCTCTCAGAACATGATGAGAGCTCCCTGGCAGTGCCCACCTGGGTCTCTGCGGGGCTAGGCTATCTGGTGAGGGGGAAGTGTAAGGTACCCACCTGGATGGAAGTATTTTACAATTTCAAGAAATGATAGGACCTCCCTGGCTTTTACCTGCTGCATATCAGATCTGGGATAATTAAAGATATTATATGGTTTGTGAAATTTAGGTGAAGGGACATGCGTCAAGTGCTCAGCAAAGTGCCAGGCATATGGCAAATGCTCAATAAATGCTAGTTTACATTATCATTGAGAAGGATGGTATTTAAATAGAACTCAAGGAATGTTTATTTAGCACCTACTATGTGCTGTGCTCTGTTCTGGGCACTAGGGTTACAGAAATGAATATGGTCCAGTCCCTGTCCTCAAGGAATTTATTTTTATTTTTTTAACTTAAAAAACTGTTTATTTATTTTGAGAGAGTGAGAGAGACCATGAGCAGGGGAGGAGCAAAGAGTGAGAGGGAGAGAATCCCAAGCTGGCTCCACATGGTCAGCCCAGAGCCTGATGCAGGGCTTGAACTCATGAACCATGGGATCATGACCTGAGCCAAAACAAAGAGCTGGATGCTTAACTCACTAAGCCACCCAGGTGCCCCTCAAGGAATTTATTATATTCTTTTCTACTTCCCTGCTCTTCATAATGAAAGGAGATGAGTCTTTCAATGTTTCAGTACCTGTCTTTGTAGATTTCACCTTCCTTTCCACACAAGATGTACTCATACCTTTATCATTTGAGTATTTCTTTAGGGACTCTCCTATGCCATGGTTTGGCTTAAGAGATTCCTGAACTGATAGAATATCAACAAAACGAAACAAAGCAAAAAATTTATATTGAGGTGTCTGAACTCAACTGATTTTGTTTCCATTAAGGTAAAAAGAAAAGAAGTCAAGCTTGGGTAATATGTGCCCACTATTGTTTTTTCAGACAGGGCATCAAAGGATCATTTGTGATAAAAATCAGAATTGCTACCGTGTTTCCAAAGATGATGGAGTTCTTTGGAATTCTTCCATCCCTATAAACACATGGATGGCTCCATCCCATCTTTATCTAGACACGGGGTCTATTACTCTACTCTCTTGAAACTGGGTTGATTTGTGACTACTTTGGCCAAAAGGTTGTGGTGAGTGTGATTCTCTGCCAATTCCAGGACTGGCCTTTTATAGGACCAGCAGTTTTCACCTTGCTATGGTCTGGATGTTTGTGTCCCCTCAAAATTCACCCCAAGGTGATGGTGTTAGGAGGTGGGGCCATTTGGGAGGTAATTAGACCATAAACACTCAGCCCTAATGACTGGGATTAATGTTCTTATAAAAGAGACCTCAAAGGCCCAAAGCCCCACAGTGTTACATCACAGTGAAAAGACGGTCATCTAAGAGCTGGCCCTCTCCAGACACTGAACCTGTCTGCACCATGATCTTGGACTTCCCAGCTTCCAGATCTGTGAGAAATAAATGTCTGTGGCTTTTAAGCTACTCAGTTTATATTGTTCTGTTATAGTGTCCTGGATGAACTAAGACATACTTCTTCCTTGGAGCACTTGCTCTTGAGAAGCTCCTTCTGGGAACCTGGCTGGCATGTAATGAAAAGCTCACCATGGAGAGAGAGGAGTGGGTGTTCAATTTGCCAGCTTCAGCTGAGTTCTCGGCTGACAGGCAGCACCGATTGCCAACATCAACTGCTGGCCACGTTAATGAGCTGTCTTGGACATCCAGTCCAGTTGAGCCTTCGGGGAACCACAGTCCCAGCCTCCATCTGACCTACACACAGGAGACTCCATGTGAGAACAACCCAGCTGAGCCCAGTCAACCCACAAAACCCCAGGAGACAATAATCAATCAGTGTTGGAACCACCTGGGTTTGGGGTTGCTATTTGCATAGCAATAGATGACCAGAATTTCAGTCTTCATTTCAAATATGCTCAACTTCAAAGCATTGTGAAGAAGCCAGAGCATGGGAATCCGAAGCTGGACTGTGGGCACAGCTCTGTCCCTACAAGTTCTGTGACCTTGGACAAGGTACTTTATCACTTTGGGTCTATTTCTTCTCTTGTAAAATAAACGGTCCAGATCTCTGAGATTCCTCATACTTCTAACTGTCTATGGGGCTGTAATCTTTCTTGGATGATGTTAAAACAGCACCTTCACTAACCTTTTGTACAGAGTTCCACCCAAATATAAAATTCTGCTTCATCTCATAGAACTGTAGACCCTCAAGGTCATCTGGCTTAATCTGCTCATTGTATAGATGAGGACACCAACTCACAGATGGTGAAAGTGTCCCAACTCTCACACTCATTGCTCTCCTTTTCCTGCTTTAGTCCAATAACGACTTCCTTAACCTTGGAAAGGAGTCACTGCTTCATCTTTTTCAAAATGATCTGGGACTTGGTGAGTAAACTCGCCCACTCATGTTTTCTGTAGTCTTTGAACCTGCCCTCTCACAGTTTTCCAAATGGACCTAGTTTTTCTTTTTTGCATGTTTTTAGGGGTTTTTTTTTACTTATTTTTATTAGAGTAGAATATATAGAACACAAAATTTGCTGTATTAACCATTTTTAAGTGTACCAAATGGATCTAGTTTTCATGATTCATTCCCAGTTCCTGAAAAGGGTGACTATGTGACATAACATAGCCGTGAAGGACGATTCTGGAACATTCCTCCATATTTTTTGCAGTTTCAGCTGCTGGGGGAACTTGGCCACTAGACTAAGAGCCTTGAGGACAGAAGACAGGGTCTTAACCTGGTGTTAGAAGACCCTCCTAAGATCTCTTATATCACCTTACGACTGCTTTTCCTGTCTCATGAGAACAAACAGGGTCAATAAATGGCAACTCCTATGTCACATGAGGGTATGTATGTCCCTTTTCCCCCAAAGATAAGCTACTCAATGGAATAGCAAGGACATGGTAAGCTCATAAATACCCTTGTTGACAGTCTCTCTTTAGAAATTGCATCTCCTTGCCAAGTTGTGTTTCTGCTAGAGAACAAAGAGAAATCTGCCCTTTGGTGACTGAATGAGGTCAAAGCATTATAATCAGCGTCACCAAGGGCTGACAGTTTCTGCCCCGCGGATGTAATAAAAGTGAGCAGATCACTGCCATTCTTGGCAACATTTGCTCAAGTATACCCACACACCGTGGCTGTGGGACCGCAGGCAAACACCTCTTTGTCTGCCCCCAGACCAGGGAGGCACAGCAGCTCAACCGTTCGGACTCTGAAAGGAATCACAGCTTTGGTGGAAAGCAGGAACCGGGGCTGGTACTATTTGTCACCGACGGGAATGGAAGGGCGATAAAACCCTTTGCTTGGCCTTGTATCTTGGCGTCTTGAATCTCCTTGTCTCACTGCTATTGCAAGTTGAAGAGGAAGGCTGGGCTCAGAGAAGCTATTCTCAAACTGTGAAGGGTTCTCTTTGGGGTCACGGTCATGGCCAGGCTGGGGAGGCTTCTACCAATTGGGAGAGGCACATCATTAGATAAATGTCATGACCCCGTATGAAGGGAAAAGATAAAAATCAACATCCAGGGTTCTGAAGGACAGCCTAATGGGCAATAAATATTTTACCAGCTCCAGCCATTTATAGGGAAGGCCACCTTTTCACCCTGTCAAATTGTTTTCTTTGCAGGGTTTTTTTCCCCCTCCCCTACGTCCCATTACTCTTCGGTAGTGGGGAAGGAAGAACAACATTGTTGTAACTTGACTCGTGAATTCTGCACACACAGTAGGTTCTAGATATTGTTAGCTTTTCCTTTGGTGTCTCTCTGCATTGAAACAAGACTGCTCATCTCTACCGGGTAAAAACTGNCAGACTTTTTTTTTTTTTAATAAGCCTTGCAGAGCGACAAGGTCAGTGCCTGTTTTGGCCTGCAGGAGAGGCCAGTGGCCCCCAAGTCAGACGTTTCTATTTTAGGCTCCCCAAGTCCAGAGAGCACTAACCTCCAGTGCGCTGAGGGCCAAGCAGCCAACCCGCCCCGCGGCTCAGGCCTGCAGCCTCTCTGCATTTACATTTCCATAAATTTACATCGAATTTGTGCTGAATCATATCCCCCCCACGCAGAAGAAATGAAATACATTATCAATAAGTACAACAAATTTGAATAATCTGAGAGCAGAGTGACTCTCCCTGTCCCTTTTCGATTTAACTCCTTCCTTGGGCCACGTCTCACACCACAACCAGCCAGGGCCATTTTTCTCCCTACCCAGCCCTGCGCCCGTTTTCCGCCCTTCTGCCCCACCTTTCTGGTTTTCTGGCCTCCCATCAGGCGCCCACTGGGCCCTGAATCTCCCTTGGTCCCTCCTTTCCTCCCTCGCCTCCTCCAGGCCTGGGCCCTTTCCCTGGACCGACTTCTCAGTACCCCTTCTCAGAACCCTTCCCTCGCAGGAGCCGCCCCTCTGCCTCAGCTCAGCCCCACTCCCTGCCCCGCGGCGCCCCAGCCAATCACGCCCACGCCCGCGCCCCTCCAGGATGGCAATTGCGGGGTCCTGGCCTGCCAGGTCGTCATCAATCCCACTCAGTCATTTGAGCACCTCAGCGGTGGTTCAGCGGGGAGTGGAACTTCCTTCCACCCCCTGCGGCCCGGCTGATTGGCAGCCAGCGGGGCTGGGAGGGGGAGGGAGCGCGAGCGTCTGATTGTTTGCTGCTGGGCTAGCAGGGCTGAGTGGTGGCAGAGTGAGGACCCAGGAGCTCAGAAGGCTAACAGCAGAGGATGCTCAGAGTCAGGAACCCCCGGACAGAATCCAGGTCTGTCTGGCGTCTGGCTGCTGGCCCTGCTGGGGAAATGATGGATGGGGTGCTTTGCAGAGAATCCCCAGGTAGGAGAAGAGAGGAGGCTTATCTTTTGTAGACTTGAGGCCAGTGGCCCAGGGGACCTCAGGTCTCACGGCTCTGTAGGAGGCNGACCTTCGCTCATATGGAGCTAATTTTTAAATTATATAAATATATAATGCATATATATGTGTGTAAAATACATCACTGTAAATCACTATCGTTATGAATCATTTTCTTCCCAGGCTCATCAGACTGGGTTTCCTAATTCAGGCCAGAGAAAGGTAACCGGGGGAAGGAGTGGTCGTGAATATTGCCCCAATTGTGTGGTTCAGAGAAAAGCTGAGCCAAAAATGTCAACTGGAGACTTGCTGAGTTTCCTTCAATGAGAACACTGACATTTTTGCTTGGGCAGCCGGAATTTGAATTGAAAATACTGTCTGGGGTAGTTGTATCAAAAGCTTTAGGGCCTTCCCGTGTGTCTGGGGCTGTGGGGACTTGGCCAAAGTCATCCTGCAAGTCAGTAGAGATGCTGTGACGAGAGGCTAGGTTTCTAACAATAAGTTCAAGTTGTCCTTTCTTTCCCAGTCTCTCCAGAGATTTTTGTTTTGTTTTGTTCTGTTTGCATCAGAATCTGCTGGCTCCGTTTCTAAGATTAAGGTATCCTGGAATTGCCATATCTACAACCCCCTCAAACTTTTGAAAGTGAGAAGCATCACTCAGAAGCATCCAAAGCACTCTCTTCTAACACTCCGCGTACATATAAATAAATAAAGACAACTGGCCCTGGGGCTATGAATAAATATGGAAAGATTGGGACCCTGGAGATTTTCAGAGCTAGAGGTGGGTATGGAAATAGAAGCTGAAGCCATCGTTTCATTCCTTAGTGCCAGGGTGGCGAATTTAAGACAAGGGCACCTGGTTTTAAATGGGTCCCTTGCAAATGGACTGTGGGATGGAACATTTAATGTACTGCTTTTTATCAGATATGAGCATGGTTGGTGAGCAGGGTTTTTTTTCCGTTGACCAAAGTTAACCACAATATAATTAGCTTTGTTTTCATCAGCCTGGGCTGCTGTTGATGAGGTATCTAGAGGCCTTCTGGTATAGGTGCCTAACAGCTTAAACTGCATTTAATTATTATTATTACTCAATGTCAGGCTACATAAATGAAAAGAGATAAAAAAGAATCGCTTGCAGCTACATTGCCTTGGTTTGTGATTTCATCACATCTCACAAGCTAAGCAGGTTCGCGCTGGCACTTGGGGCATCAAACCTCTAAGGAAAACCCAGGCAACTGCCATGTCAACTGAGCCGGAAGTTTCTCCACATGCTGGGGAGGGTAGAGGCTTGCCGCTCTTTGATTTTCCTCCTCAATGTTATTTTTAACTACCTCAATACCTGGCTGACTTTCTGCAGAGAAGAAAAGTACATAGGGGAAACAGAGTCACACAGAGAGTTGTCTTAAAGGTACATGGTCTCTCATGTGAAGATTCCTGGGCTCCGAACTGCTTACTGTTATTCTGCCGCCTGAAATACCAGCGTAAGATGCCCAGGCAGCAGTGGGACTGTAAGCCTCCACTGCACATGGTAACTGGAAGGGAAGGGCTGCTTTCCTACCTGAATGCGCAGACCAGGAGACAGTGGAAGGCAGATGGACCACATTATGCCTGCTCTTCCTACAGTTTATTTCATCGACAGGTTGGATGAAACCAGATGGTTTGCCAGAGGGCAATATATTGGCAGCCAGTACCTTGATACGTGGCGTGAGGCATTGATCAAGGCTGTTGGGAAGAAGTGTTTGGCACTGAGTTAACCCTGGACATTCAACTCAGGGCTGAACCTTCTTTCTATCTCCTTGGATTAAAAAAGAGAATGGATTAGGTTGCCCAGCATGGTCAGAAAACCAGAAGCCTTAGGCTACATTCCAGTCTCTCTCTCTCTTTTTTTTTTCTCTTCTTGTTCCCTAGAACATTTGCCTGCAAAGCCTCGACGGTAAGGCTTACAAACCCTCC
This sequence comes from Crocuta crocuta, assembly GCF_008692635.1. Lineage (NCBI taxonomy): Eukaryota > Metazoa > Chordata > Mammalia > Carnivora > Hyaenidae > Crocuta > Crocuta crocuta. The sequence continues at coordinate 4,611,925 of NW_027532163.1, forward strand.
AGGCCAGGGGCCATGGTCGGCAATGTCACTGAACATTCCCAGGATGTGTCCAGTATTTGTACACAAAAGGCACTGAATAAATGTGCTACCCGGTAAACTGGCTCCTTCTCATAGCCCCTGGCCTGTGGGAATCTGTTGTAGAATCGTTTTTAGATGAAAGCCCAACAGGTCATGACGCCAGAGGCTGCTGCTTTCTAAGGGCTGGCAGGGAGAGTTCAGAACATCTGGGCTCCTCATCGGGAGTATCACCATCCATGTCAGTTACCTCTTGATATGTAGCAAACCACCCCAACCTTAGTGGCTTAAAACACAACAGCCATGTGTCTCGCCAGGTGATCTGTGGGTCAGCAGACGGGGCAAGGCTCCAGCTGGGTACTTCGTCCGCTGGTTTCAGCTGGGATCATGCCTGGATATCTCATCTGCGGCAGCTGGGGGTCACTGGCTTCGCTCACAAATGTGGCGCTTGGCCGGTTGATGGTCGTGAGTCCATCATCCAGCGAGCTCTTCAGGGCTCATTTCCGTGGTAGTGATCACAGGTTCCCAAGAGCATAAGCAAGGAGAAGCCCCACTACACAAGCCTCTTCGTGTGCACGGTCGCAAACACTGCATTAGCTGAAGCTAGTCACAGGCTTAGCCTGGAGTCAAAGTTATAAGACAATGGCTGGAACACCAGCAGGGAATTATTAACGCCGTTTTCCAAACAATCTACCGTGCCAACAAAACAGGGCCGACAATAAAATGCAATATTTCCATCTCCCAGGTGTAGTGCTTCATTTTCAGGTTTCCAAGGTGCTGAAGAGGCCCTCGGGGAGCCAGAAGTCCTAGTTGAGTCTCTGTTTCTCCATTTTTTATATGTCGGTTTCCACATCTGATAAATGAAGATGGCATCCATCTCACAGGTTGACCCAGGATCCACAGGGGGCTGAAAACAGCAAGTCAGCGCTAGCAGTGATGCTTCTAGAACTGTACAATGGGTTCACAACTCCTCAGCCCACCTGCTCATTTCCACAGGTAGTGCTGCTGCGACTGGAAAGCTCACCATTGGTGGTGGTCCATGAGAGGAGTTTAGGAGACCTGGGAAAAATATCTTGAATAATAATGACTCGTTTGTTGAAAATTCCCTGCCTTCTATAAATTCTCTTCAGTCCTTGCTCTCAGAAGAAAGTCTCCGTTTAATGCCAGTAGGTTTTTTTTTAAAGTTCATTTATTTTGAGAAAGAGAGAGGGGCGCGCTGGGAGAGAGAGGGAGAGGGAGAGAGAAAGAGAGAGAGAGAGAGAGAGAGAGAGAGAATCCCAAGCAGGCTCCACAGTGTCGTTGCAGAGCCCCTTGTGGCCCGAACCCACCAACTGTGAAATCATGACCTGAGCCAAAAACCAAGAGTCTGAGGCCATGAGGCCCGTAGGTCTTTACACACCTCTGCTGACACCTGCGCAGCATCGTGCTCAGAGCTTTTGGTCCTATTTAGAATTCAATATTGTTTTATTTCCAATTTTTTCGTTTGCTTCCTATTTATGACAGCTGATAATTTGAGAAATAAATATAAGTAAACATTAGTAGCTTTAAAAACAATGTTAAATATATAATAACACGTGGGTTTGCTCATCCTTGGGACCAACACGTATTTGCAGGGCACCTACTATGCGCCAGGCCCCTATACCTAACATTCATTAGAAAACAAGGCCACTAATCTGCCCGGGTGAGGCTTACTTTTTGGAAATGGATCAGGNGCCCCCCTCCTCCCGCGCTCCCCCGGCTGGCCCGGCGCCGCTTCCCCGCCATCTGGTGCCAGCTTCGGGGGAGGGGCCTTCCCCCTCCCGCAGGGTTTGGCCCCGGATTGGAGAGCGGAGCGCGGGGGATCCGGGAGGAGAGGAGCCAAGCCCCACCTGCCTCCCTGGCCACCACCGCTGTGGAGCCCAGCGATTGGACGGCCAGTGCTGGAGCGGAAAGGTGGTGCCCGGGGCGAATCCGGGCCCGGGGGTTCCAGGGGGAATTACCTGCAGCGGAGGTGTGTGGAGGGGCAGTTCCGGGGTCCTCCGTAGCCTTCATTCACTCAGTCACTTAATTCTGTCAACCCGTGCGGATTGCGGGCCTACTCTGTGTAAGGTGGAGAGCCGTTTGTCAGAGTCAAAGACAGGTGCGGAAGGCACTCGATTTGTGCAAGGAGAAAACACCAGCCCTCTCCCCCCCACCCCCTCCGTCCCAAGCACCCCTGGGTGGGCTGTTAGTCTCCCGGGCCTCTTCAGCCCAGCCTGCCTTGTTTGGCCTGGGAGGGGCTGTCCGGCTTCCCCAGGTGACAGTGAGGGCTGATGTCTCCCCGTCACAGGTAGGTCGCTTGTCCTGACTCACCACCATATGTGATGGCAGTTGCCCACGCTACCTAGCCTTGCCGAGCGCCCCCAGCTTTCCATTCTCTCCTTCCTGAGAACCATCCCCTTTGCCCAAAGCCAACTGGGGCCTCTTTGACCTTACTCCTGGGCACCCAGGTCCGGGTGTGGTGGTTTGCTCCTTCCTTCCCTTGTGGGATGTTGGAAGAGAAACCGTTATACTGTCTTTCTCCTGTAATCATTTTCAGGGCCCCCAGGTCAGTCGGATAACAGTACTTAACATCAGTTGTGTGCAAAGCATTGCGTTTCTGAAGAGGAATAAGATGTCCTAAGTTCTTCCTGGTTTAGTTTGTTTACTCTTAGTCTAGTAGTTGTAAGCTCCTAACTAGACCGTGTTCTGACGCATTGTTTTGTGGCCTGCGCCCGACTGTCTCCTCTAACTATCCGGCTTTATGTCAAGGGACAGATCCTCCAGGGAACTTTCAAGAATCAAGAATCATACCCAGTAGTCAAGGAGCCCGGAGGTGGGGCTCTCAAATGGCGGCAGAATGCTCTCTACTCTAACAAATATGCATCGAATGTCTGTTAACAGCCAGGTACCTCGCTGGGTGCTTGGGATTCAGCGGCGAAGAAGACAGGCAACCCTTTCTGCCCTCAGAGTATTTCTGGAACATATGGTACAGTTTGGGAGAGTCACACGATAACCATGAAGAGAATGCTAAAGGGTGGAAAACCAGAGGAAGGAAGTGCTGGATTGCACTTGTCTCTACATCTCCGAGGTGGGCTTCCTCCTGCCTTGCACAGACCACACTGTACTGTAGCCTGGTGGGCTCCCCACTGGGACGTGCGTTTTACTTGGCTTTGATCTGGATACCTATACACTGAGCTCCATACACAGCAGGGGCTCCAAAAAGGGTTATAGAATAAATCCAGATCCTCCTGTGCCTTTCAGGAGTTACCTTGCCTTTGCCAGCTGGATTTTTTCAGGGTAATTCATTCTTGCCTTCCACAGACCCTCATTAAAGGCTTTAGGGTATGGAAGGCGCCCCGCAAGGAGCCCTCTCCTAATAGCTCATGGCTGTTTCTTGAGTCCTTCATCAATGCTAAGTGTTTTACATAGCCTCATTCTCATAATGTTATAAAGTAGGAATTCTTCCTTATTTGACAGATAAGGAGATCATGGTTAAGAGAGGCTACGATATTACAGCTGGAGTGGGTAGAATCTGAACCCGAGTTTGTCTGACTTCAGAGCTTGGAATCGTTAGGCCATACTTTGTATTTTAATCATTGGTTCATCTCTAGTATATCTTCACCTAGATACAGCTTTTCCAAGAGTGAGGACCATGTTTTGTTTCCCTTGAATCCCCAGTAAATCAGTGTTTCTCTGAGTATGATCTACCATCACCTGCACCACAGTCATTTGGGGAACATAGAGTGCAGAGTCACTCTGCATTTTGGGGGGAAAATGCAAGTTTTAAAGTCTCTCCCCAAGTCTACTGGGCACTTCCTCCTCCTCACCATGGACACATCTAAGTCCTAACTCCCCAGTAGCTGTGAATGGGACCTTATTTAGAGATCGGGTTTTTGCAGATATAATCACGTTAAAGACTGTGAGGTGAAATCATCCTGGATTTACAGTGAGCCCTAAATCTAATGACTGGAATCCTTATAAAAGAAAGTAAAGATAGATTTCATACACAGAGATACGAGGGAGAAGGCAATGGGAAGACAGACACAGAGAGGGAGGCCATTTCAAGATAGAGGTAGAGACTGGAGTTGCACATTGAATATCCCGGAACATCACGGTTTGCCAGCTGCCACCAGAAGCCGGAAGAGGCACGGAACAGATTCTCCCTTAGAGCCTCCAGAAGGAATCAGTTCTGCTGACACCTTGACTGTGGACATCTGGTCTCCACAGCTGTGAGAGAATACGTTTCTGTGTTTTAAGCCACCCAGTTTGTGGTAACTGGTTACGGCAGCCACAAGAAACTGATGCACCAATGTCATGAAAATGCCCAAGGATAGAGCCTAAAATCTGCTCTTCTCAGAAACTGAGCCACCCAGGGGATTCCTCTGCCCACTCAAGTTTAGCCAGCCGGGTGTGGACTGGCTCTGGTGTGGAGATGTCTGATACACAGCCAATAGGAGTCAAGGAAGAGAGCGGTCAGTGGCTGGTGGTGTTTCAAAGTGATTTTGGAATCCAGCCGAAGGAACTGGGGAAGACAGTCACCAGACATCTGACCTGAGCTGAATGCGCCGTTTGACAGCTCACATTGATTTCTGCACAGGACTTGGTTTCTGCCTCCCGCCCTGGACGTGCACTCCATTACCTTCCTGCCCAGAGCCTGTGGTCTCTTTCCATCCGTCTGCTTCCTCGGCTTGCCTCTACGAAGCACTCTTCACTTAAAATGATCCTACAGAGAGAAGTTTTATTTTCATATTTTAAGTATAACAAGCTGAAGTTACAGCCTACTCACAGGCCCCGAAGTAAACACGGCCATGCATGTGAAAGAAGCCTGGCTGGTGTTCTATTTTAGAAATTAAATGTCTGGGGAGGGGGAAATGATCTTCCTAGCAACACCTGAGGTGATCTTTCAAAATCAGGGAGAGATCTTGAAGTGTAGCCGTGCAGACAATCAATACTTTTTTATTTCTAAAATAAAAATGCTGGCCACCACTCAGCCTGCTGCCTAATGATAACCCAAGCCTCGTTCAATTTCACTATTTGAAGTTTGGTTAATTAATTAGATAGTGATCAGTGTCGTCTTCCTTGAGCGTGTTGTGTATCCCTGGGTCTCCCCCCGGAGCAGAGCCGCTGACATTGGAAAGAGAGAGATTTAATAGGCCCTGTGGTTAACGGTGTGGCTTTGGGTCTCCGTTGTTGACTGAGATCTGGGGGTGAATCTTGGCTCTACTCTTCTCTGGGTGCAAATGATCAAAAACCCAACCCAAAGTGGTTCAGCTCGAGGAATTTATTGGCTGGCGTTTTGAGTTGAATTGTGCTTCCCAAAAACATATGCTTCAAATCCTAACCTCCCAAAGCTGTGAACATAACCTTGTTTGGACATAGGCTCTCTGAAGATGGAATCAAGTTAAGGCGAGGTCATTAGAGTGGGTTCTTAATCCAATGACTAGTGTCCTTACGAGGAGAGGAGAATTTGGGATCTAGGGACGCACAGAGGGAAGACAGTGTGAGGTCACAGAGGGAAGAAGGCCATGTGGTGACAGAGGCAGAGACAGTTCTGCAGCTAAGGAGTGCCAGAGATGCCTGGAAACTACCGGAAGCTAGGAAGAGGCAAGCAACAGTCCTCCCCTGGAGCCTTATTAGGGAGCGTGGCCCTGCTGACGCCTTCAATTTGGACGTTCAACCCCCAGAAGTAACAGAGAATTAATTTCTGTTGTTTGAAGCCACCCAGTTCATGGCAGTTTGTGACAGCGGCTCTAGCGAGCCAACACAGCTGACCTGCCCAGTAATTCCAGGAGAGGAGTGGCTTGGGCCACGGCTGGATCCCACACTCAGACGGACACATTCTCTCTATCCATGGGTCTCCTTGCTGTTCGTCTTCAGTCTCAGCCTCCCATCCTTTCAAGTTCAGAGAGGAAGACAGCAACTCTCATACGGTACATCCCATAAAACCACAGGCGTCCCTCTGTTTGAACCCACTTAGATCACTCAGCTGCCCTGGAGAAAAATTGCTCAGGAGTGTGGTGATCTGCTTGTCTTAGGCCCTGCCCAGGAGGCCCCATGGCCTGAGAGTGGGTCAGGGCAGCAGGAGCTATTTGCCTGAAGCAGAAGGCACTTAAAAGAACCCCTGCTCCGTGCAACCTCTCTGAGCCTTGTTTTCCTCATCTTCAAAGAGAGTGATAAAGTACCTACCCTGTAGGTGGTGTGAGGGTCGAGTTGAAGTAATGCTTGTTAGTCTTTAGCCCTCTGCCTGGCAAGTGTAAGTGTTTAGTGAACGTTAGTACAGTGAGCATGAACCTCAGGACAGAAACTTAGGTGTTCAAGAAATGAAGGCGTCTGTGTTCTGCTACAACGCGTGACTTTTGATTACACATGGTCAGGGTGGTGGAAATGTAATTTGGATTGGACTCATGCGACTCCCTTTCTGCCAGCTGTGATTAAGTCGTTGGGGGCTTAAGTGGCTCTCAGCTGCTAGCAGGGGTGATGGGTAAGGGTTATGCATCCGGTCTGGGCTACTTTCATGTAGTCACAATGTCCTCATTTTTAGTCTAGTATCTGGTCATAGGTCACTGTGGTGTGTCTCCTTGTCCCCCTTTCAACAACGGCTTACCCCACCCACGCCACTTTGGGTGAATGCAGAACAACTTGATATATTTGCTCCTTCACAGCTCTGAGCATGGGGGACCTCACTCTCTTGCCCAGGGTAAAGGCAAGGGATTCATATTCCACTGTCCCGGAATCACTCCTGAGCTGATGGAAACTTTTGGAAACCATTGTGCGGTTGTCTGCATAGATGCACTACACGGCACCAGGCTGGGTCCTACATGCTTGGGATTAGTGTCTACTTCCTCTGAAAGAAGCGTACATCTCTTAGGGTAAAGTTTAAGCTCCTTTAACAATGATACCTCCCCTCAAAATACGTTGTTTTAAATAAGGTGGATACGTTGGTCTCTCTCATGTTACAGTGTGGGGGTCCAACCTGGGATGAGGCCCTCCTCCTTGAGTCATTTAAGAACTCAGATTTTTTTACACCTTCTGACTCCAGTGTTTTAGGGGGTGGTCCCCAACTGTGTGTGTGAAGCTGGGTTGTTGCAACGTTTTTGTCCCAGCCCATAAGAATGGGGGGATACAAAGGCAGGGGGGTTCCAGGGTGAGGGGCTTTCTTTAAAAATTAGGGGTGACTTCTGCTCATATCCCATAGGTCTGGCATAGTCACGTGGCCTCCCCTAGCTGCAAGGGAGGCTAGGGAATGGAACCTTACCTGTCTGTGCTCAGCTTGTACCTGGGAGGGTTCTCTTATCATCACCTGAGATGGTTTGTCACCGTTTGGGAGGTTCAAGAGTAAGACGGGTACACAGGACACGAGAAACATAACCATGAAAGGAAAAAAGGCTAAATTGGATTTTATCAAAACTTAAAATTTCTGCTCTTTGAAAAACTCCTTTAAAGAAAATGAAAAGATAAGCCACGGACTGGGAGAAAACTTGTGCAGAACATATGTCTTATAGCTAGAACATATAAAGAGCTCTGACAACTCAATAATAAGAAAACAAGCAGCCTAATTTTTAAGATGCTGAAAAAGGGGCACCTGGATGGCTCAGTTGGTTAAGCTTCAGACTCTAGAATTTGGCTCAAGTCATGATCTTGGGGTTCGCGGTTTGTTAGTTTGAGACTTGGGTCAGGCTCCATGCTGGTAGTGTGGAGCCTGCTTGGGATTCTCTCTCTCTGTGTCTCTTCCCAGCTCTCTCTGTCTCCAAGTAAATAAATAAACTTTTGTTTAAAAAAGAAAAGAAAATGACAAAAGAGTTAAACAGATATTACACACAAGAGATTTGGATGTTGGGGCACCTGGATGGCTCATTCGGTTAAGTGTCTGACTGTTGGTTTTGGCTCAGGTCATGATCTCACAGTTTCATAAGTTCGTGCTCCACAAGTTCGAGCCTGGGATTCTCTCTTTCTCTCTCTGCTCCTCTGCCACTCACATTATCTCGGTCTCTCTCAAAATAATCAAGAAGATGTGGTTTATCTATACCATGGAATACTACATGGCAATGAGAAACAATGAAATCTGGCCATGTGTAGCAACATGGATGGACCTTGAGGGTGTTATGCTGAGCGAAATAAGTCAGGCAGAGAAGGACAAATATCATATGTTTGCACGTATAGGAGGATTAGGAGGAACTTGACGGAGGAACAAGCGGGAGAAGAAGGGCGGAAATGGTGGGGGAAAGGGAGAGAAGCAAACCATGAGAGACTCTTGAATGCTGACAAAAACTGAGGACTGATGGATGTGGGGGGAGGGGGTGATGGGCATGGAGGAGGACACTTGTGGGGATGAGCACTGGGTGTTATGTGGAAACTAATTTGACAATAAACTATTAAAAAATAAATAAATAAATAAAATAAACTTAAAAATTTTAAAAAAGGTTTGGATGGAAAATAAGCACGTGAGGGGCGCCTGGGTGGCTCAGTTGGTTGAGCGTCTGACTTCGGCTCAGGTCATGATCTCACGGTTTGCGGATTCAAGCCCCACGTCGGGCTCTTTGCTAAGAGCTAGCTTGGAGCCTAGAGCCTGCTTCAGATTCTGTATCTCCATCTTTCTCTGACCGTCCCCTGCTCACGCTGTTTCTCTCTCAGAAATAAATAAAAACATTAAAAAAATTTTTTTAAAAAAGGAAAGAAGCACATAAACATATATTCAACAGTATCAGTCATTAGAAAAATGTACATTAAAATCACAATAAGGTTCCCCAACACACCTATCAGAAGGGAAATGCAAACAAATAAAAAAACGGATACACCAAGTGTTGCCAAGGATGCAGGGAACTGGAAGCCCCATGCGTTGCTGGAGGAATAGAAAATGGTTGTGGCCACTTTTGAAAACAGTTTTGCAATTTCTTACAAAGTCAGGCATACGCTTAACCGAACAACCCAGCAGCCCTGCCCCTAGGTGTTTAGCCACGAGAATTAAGGACACACGTCAACAGCAAAACCTGTATGTGAATGCTTATAGCCGTTTTATTTATAATCACTGAGAATGGAAACAGTCCAGCGTCCATGAGCTGAGGAGTGGATAAACCGTTGTGCGTCCATGTAATGGAATCCTGCTCAGCATTATGGTGGCTCAGGGTACTGATCCATGCAAAAACATGAATGAATCCTCAAAACGTTTGGTACACCTGAAGCTATGTAACATTATGTGCCAACTATACTAAAAAACGGGAAAAAAAATTGGCAAGAGATAGAAACCAGAGGCTTGAGCCAAGCGTACCTACTGTAAGATTCCATTTATATGAAATTTCTGGGGAGGCACAGCTAAAAGGGCAGGAAACAGATCAGTGGTTGCCAGAGCCTGGGAGTGGGGTGAGCAGATTGGCAGAGGGCACAGGGGAACTTTGTGGAGTGATGGGCATATTCTGTGCCTCAACTGTGATGATGGCTGTGTGACTGTACAAGTATGCTAAAATTCGTAGAGCTGTATACCCAAAAAAGATGAACCTTTCTCTGTGTGAATTGTGCCTCAAGAAACTGAGTTTTTAAAAACTCTTTTTTAATGTTTATTTTTGAGAGAAACTGAGAGACAGAGTATGAGTGGGAGAAGGGCACACAGAGAGAGAGAGGGGGAGACACAGAATCCAAAGCAGGCTCAAGGTTCTGAGCTGTCAGCACAGAGCCTGACACAGGGCTTGAACTCATGAACTGTGAGATCATGACTCAAGCTAAAGTTGGACGCTTAACCGACTGAGCCACCCAGGTGCCCCGAAATCTAATTTTTTTTAAAGGGGAGGGATGGATATTTGAGATAGCCAATGCTCTGGAGAGCTTTATTCCTTACTTCTACACATCCCGTCTCATCAGGTTTCCAGCACGTCTAGCCACATTCCCTACCCTGGTCTTGGGTTCCCCTTCCACCGACCTCACCCAGGAGGATTAGGCAGGGGCTCCGTGCTCATTCTTGGAGACTCACTGATAACCAAGCTGTCCTTCCTTGCACTCTGATTCTATCCTTTCCTCAACTTTGGACGTTCCTTAGTCTTTTGGGGAGCCATGGGGGAGGGAGCTACTCGGGAGACTCTTCCATGCCCTGATGTCTTAAAGTCCAGACACCGAACAAACAATCGATTCGTTACCTATGTTTTGCTGGGTGCTCCCTTCCTTGGAACACAAAGGCAGAATGTCTGGCTTCTTAAAAAGGGAGAGAGATATGTAGGGAGAAACAAGGTAGGAGTTACAGGAAATGGAGGCAAGGTGGGTAGATAGGACATCAGTTAATATTTCAAAGTAGTATTTATATTAATACTTTTATTAAATGAAAAAAAAACCCTGCACAATAATGGGCACATATGTAGATGGTCCGGCTTGAGAAACGGGGGAAAAGCTTCCTAGAGGCAATGGAACTTGAATTGGGTCCCTCCCCTTTGGTTGAAGAGAGCATGGGTGATCATGACAAGCAGGCATGAGCACTGGGCTGGCAGTTGACCTTTGAGGAAATGCTTCCGACCTTTGAGGAAAGGCTGGGTCTAGTCGGTTGAAATATAGCTGACATTAAGGTTGGAAGAGCCATGGTGGACCAGATGGTGAATGCCTTCAAAAGCAAGACATAGGGTGTACTCTAATATAGCTAATATACTCTAATATAGGTAGTAGAGAGGCACCGAATGCTTTTATAGCTGGAGTACACATTGATGAAAATATTTAGGACCGATTTATTTCCACTGAACTCAGGGATCACTGAGCCTTTAACAGAGTCTGCGAGGCACTATGCCAGGCAGCGAGGCACTGTGCCAGTCAGTGGGGATATATTTGGTAAATTTGCCAGGAATCAGGGAAAGACAAGATGAGAGACTAGTAATCTAGTGTTTTCTATCACCATCAACATTTCTGATTACTCCTTTGGCACCTAAATCATACCACTTACGTGGCTTTCTAACTAACTGTAACTTGTCTGTGTCTCCACTGAACCCAAATAATCTTGAACTCCTTGAGAGTAGGGACCATGTGTTGTTAATTTGTGGCCTTAGCTTTCTTTGCACTGTCCTTTGCCCTTTGTAGGAATTAGGTAATTGTAGGACATATGAATCTGGATGTATGAATAAATGAAGTGGTAAGGAGGTAACAGCGTCCGTGGGAATAGAGGATAAAGGATGGCTAAGAGAAAGATGTTTTAAAATGACCCTGACAGGATTTCATAACCAACTGGATTGGGAAGATGAAATAGAATGAGTCCGAGATGATCTGTGATGGGTGGCTAGAGAGAGGCCATGCTGGGCATGATAGAGGGTTGGGAGTGGCCGAGTCTAGTGATAAGAGGAGTTCCATTTAGAATTGTGCGTTGTTCAGAGTTTCCTGGGAGTACTTGAACTCTTGCAAGGCAAGCTTAGTGCTTACTGGGAACATTTTGGATGAGCAGCTATCTGCATAGTGGCAGGCTAATTTCAGAGTAAGTTTATTAAAATTAGCATGTGGGGGAAAGTGAGCACAACTGCTATTTTTAACTAATAGGATTCATGTTCTCTCCTGTGCAGGGAAATTCGCATATGTGCTTCTAAAATTGACAATTTCTACTCTTATTATGTTAAAAAATTAATTTAGTGACTTTCACATTGAAGAAAATACATTGGCTGAAGATTAGAAGAGGACTTTGGCTAGTCCCTGAATGAAAATGACCAGAGTGAATGACATTTCTTACTCACTGCCTGGTTTTCCACTAACAAAGCCACCCTGGAGCTTCGGGTACCTCATGGCAGAGGACTTTGCTTAGTGGAGAATCTTGATCTCTCTGTAGCCCATCAGGTAACATGGCATCCGTGGGAGGGGATACCTGGTTCCCAAGGAACGCCAGCCTTTGGTTGGTTTTTGTTTTGAAGGCTTCCCATTTTCATTTTCTGTATAAGTTTGTTCAATAGTCTACTCTGTTTCCATCGCCTTATGCTGTTTTATTGTAACAAACATCTTAGTTATGTTCAGAATATCAGATCTTTTTTTTTTAACTTTTAACTTTTATTTATTTTTGAGAGACAGAGCATGAGCAGGGGAGGGGCAGAGAGAGGGAGACACAGAATCTGAAGCAGGCTCCAGGCTCTGAGCTGTCAGCACAGAGCCCGATGTGGGACCCGAACTCATGAATCATGAGATCATGCCCTGAGCCGAAGTCGGACGCTTAAGCGACCGAGCCACCCAGGTGCCCCAGAATATCAGATCTTTTTCAAGCGGGTCTACCCTCTATACAGGTAACCTATTATGCCACCTTAAAAGGAAAAGCACTTTTCACTTGGTCTTCTTACCCAGAAACCTTCTGTGGCTCCCCATTATCTGGTATTGAAAGGCTCCCCTCAAACTGGCCTTGACCTTTCCAGTTTTATGTCCCATTGCTCCCCTCAGAAACTGGGTGTTCCAGACAAACTGATCTGTCCTGCATTCTGGCTTCTACCTTATTCTCACATCCTGATCTCATCTGGATGAGGCTTCTACCTCTTCCCAGACCACAGCCTTTGCTAGTCCTCCAAAGTGGAAAAGAAGTCCACATCCCTCATAAAATCATCCATAACTACCCAAGTTTGAAGTGAGCTCTTTGGCCTGTTGCCTTATGTAGCTTGGATTCCAAGCCACTTGTACAGCATGAAAATACTCCCAGAGAAAGGAAGGGACCTTCTCTGTGTGTGGATCTCAACTCCTACACAAGTTAGTGAGCTCCTAAGAGAAGGGAGTGTGGCCAGCTATGTCGGGTAGGTAGGAGATAGGAATGAATTTCATGCTTTGACTCAAGAGGAGCAGGAACTGAGTGAGATACTGAATAATACCCAAGAACCAGCCTAGTTCTGACCCGTATATAGGACCTCTACTTTGGTTCCATGTTCTCACTTATGGAAAGTGACTCATCAATGTGCCTGCCCTCCTATAGCTTTATTAATGATCGACACACAAGTAGAGTGTGAACTGATGACATGATTATACACTTTGAGCAGGGGAGAAATTACCTGGATATGGTGGGAAGGTAGCTGATCCGCCGGGAGTAAGTATAAGAGGGATGAGGGTTGAGCAGAACACAGGAGCCCACCTGAGCCTCCTCCTCTGGCACCTTGCTCTGATCCGCTCTCAACCCACCCGAGTCTGCCTTCTGCCCCTTCTTTGCTCCTGCAATGCTCTTGCCAAGGCCATCCAAGACCAGACTCATCTCTGCCATGTGCAGTGGTCTGTCCTCAGGTTTCAGCCTATGTGGTCCTGACTGTGCAGCCTCTGACACTCCACTCTTCTTTCCCCACCTGCTGGGCTTCTGCAGGCAGAAGCTGCTGGACATGTCTCCAGGCACCCCACATTCAATATGCCCTAACCTGAATCAGTCCCCTCTGCCTTCCACCTTTCCTATCTCTCTTACCTTCTTCCATCCTATCTCCATTAATGACGTCACTCCAGTCTTCTTTGATCCTTCTTGCCTGCTGAACCCAATCTAATTATTCATCAAGGCCCATATTTTCTGCTCCTGAACAAGTCTTTAATAAGGGCTGTAAGGTTGCCATTTCCACTGTCCCTCCACAGCTCAGATTCTCATCCATTGTCCTCAGAATGATCTGCCACATCCTGCAAGATCTTTCTTCTGTGTCCCGTCATCCAGCTGGAGTTGTTACAGGCACTGAAATGATTTACCACTCCTTTGCCTCAAGCTCTCTGATGGCCCTTAGGGGCCTGCAGAATGAAGGCCAGTCTCTCAAGTGACCTTCAGGGGCCCTGCTCCCTCCTCACCTCAGTGACTCCCTGGGCCCCTTCTGTCTAGCCCCTCCCTCACTCTCCACAGAACTCCTAACAGATACCAGATTATTCCATGTCCTGAGGCATCTCTAGGTCTTTGTTTCTGTCCAAGGCAACCTCCTATGCATGGTTTAAGGCCCATATCAAATATCACATCACATGAGCATCCTACCTCCCCTGGGCCTGATATGTTTTACTTGGGAAGTAGATGGTATACTTCAGTTGGGAAGATGGTGTGGGGCATTGTCGGTAGCATCACAAGGCAAGGTAATGGGGTTCCTGATAATGGGGGCCCTCAGAGTGGTGGAGGCCAACAATATCTAGTACAATTCCAGGCACATGGTACTTGGCAGGCACTCGTGGCAGGAAGGAAAGAAGGGAGGAAGGAAGGGAATCACGAGAGGGAGAGAAGGAAATATAGTTCACGTTGCCATTTCTGATATTGTCTTTGAAGCCAGCCCTGCTCAGCTGCTAGGGGGCCCCACTTCCAGCCTCTCCCCCAGACTGATCGTGGCCCTGAAGAAGCTGAGAGGCAGTGTCCACATGGCTCAGCACACGATGGTATTCTCCCTAGCTGAGTCTTCAAGCTCCACCAGTAGGTAGCTACTTAGTGTTGGGCGAATCTCATGACTTCTCCAAGACCTCAAGTTTCTCTGGACTTTATGCAATGAGGATGACAATATCCATCTTGCATTTCTCACCTGAGATGAGACTACAGTGAGGTGATATGTCTGAAAGCGTGTTTTTAAGTCCCCGACCCTCTGCAGCCTAGGTGGGTGGTCCTGTGCTTGCCTGGCCTTGAGGAAAACCCTTCCCACCGCTTCCAAGATGCTCCTGTAGAGAGAGGTGATGTGTCAGCTGCTGGTTGTCAACATGATGGCATTGAAAATTCATATTGATGGGGTGCTGATTGACATGCCTGCTCACTCTGTCATCTGCAGGCCCACGACCAAGGCTGTATTGGAGGTGGCAAGGATGGACCTCCCTCTCCCTTTTTTTTTTTTTTTAAGCCAGTACCAATTTGTTGTTTAATTTGCTCCAGTCTGGTGAGTGCCATTGGGGTGAGTCTATAACCTTTTGTTCTTTCCCAGTATCTCCAGCTTTGCCAGACCTTCCTGCACATTTGCAGGCTTACTCAATCAGTTCCTGGGCAACTTCCACTTCCTTGGCCTCTTCTGGGCTCCCCTTATTCACCCTCTGGCTTTGTACCCTTCCTGTTCTCCCTAAGTCCAGTGTCTTGCTCCTTCCCCTCTCTGGTCTTCAGAGCCATCTGCTGACTACTTCCCACGTTTGTTGGGGTCCTGAATAAACCTCTTAGTAAGCTGACGTCAGTTCTCAGGACATAGCACTTGCTCACAGAGAACTAACAGTAACCTCCTCCCTGGAAGATGTGCATCCCCCATCAGCCTCCCTGCCCCCCTTTCTGCCTTTCCACCTCCTCCCTCACTGCCTGGTCAAGTGCCTGGAAGCAAAACAGGGACCTGACCCTTCCTTGGTCAAAAGCCTCCATAGCCCCTGCTGGCTCTCACTATGTCTCAGACTTTATTTTCCTTTAAGGCCTTTCTTACTTTCATCCAAACCAAATGATCCAGCCTTATTTTGAATGTCTCCATTTCATGTGTCCTATGCTCTTGTTAAACAGAAGCTCTCTGAGTCTTTGCTAGAAGCCAGTGTTTCCACACACCTGGCATTTGCTCAGGCTGTGCCCTCTGGCAAAACCATGGTTCTCTTCCTTCTTCTCCTCCTTTGAGGCTCAGTCGTACCCACCTTAACCTCCAACTGGAAGGTCTGTGGCCTTTTGTGATTGCGTAGAATCCAGGTGCACCTGTGTGACCGGGTTGGAATTATTTACGTGTGTGCCTCATCTCCAGTCCAGAGCAGGAATAGGTGGCTACTTTTATGAATCTGCCATTATACCTAGCACAAAGTCCTGCTTGTAGTAGACAAATTTGAAAGCGATGACAAACGTATCTGGTTCTCAGTTAACACTTGCATTGAAAAACTACTGAATTAAAACAAGGACATTTTTTTTTTTTTTTGCTTGTCAGAACAACATTCTCATTTGTTTCTCTTCCCGAAGTCCCCTTGTATCCATTTGATCTCACAGACCTTCTGACTTTCAAAATACAGATTGTGATCTTTTAAAGGTAGTAAGTCAAATCTTTTAATAAGCTTCAAGAGATTCATGAATTCACTAGAAGTCATTCTCTCTCTCTCTCTCTCTTTCCCAACCTCCCCTTCTTTCCCTTCTTTTCTTCCAAACTAAAATTTTATTGTATCAGATATATTGCTTGAAAAAAGGCAGAAGCTGTGGGTGGGAAATCATTTGGTTATAAAGAGCTGCTTTCTGTAATGGGACCTGACCTGTGTTCTCATGCGTCATACCCAGCCTCTGCCTTCGCTCTGGACTAGAAGCGAGGTTGGCACCAGCGTTGTTTGTGCCCACCGTTGACTCTCATGCAAAGAAGTTATGCAACTGCTTTGGCCTCTGTGGTCATCTCATCATAGGAAATAATAAATAAAAACAGTACCTTACACCTGTCCTTCTTCTACTGTTGCTTAAAAGGATTAACTCGGCCTCAGGCACTTGGCTAAAAGTTGGGGGTCAGACGCCAATGGAATGTTGTCACCTTCTTCCCCTTTCCCTTATTCTCATAATTGCCTTGTCGGTTAGAATGAGCAGGGGGTACTTTCTTTTATAAACGAAGACTTGGAACTTCAGAGTCCTTATTGATGGTCACTTGGCAAGAAGCGAGTACGTGGAGCCAGGCCTTTTAACTTTAAGTTAGATGTTTTTTCCCACTGGAAGGCTTGGGTTCATATCTTCTGCACATTTGTGCCAACTGACCTAGATCTAAGTCCAAGAACTTGAGCTGAGGTGGAGACTTCTGGGGTCTGGCTCCAAATCCCTGCCCAGACTTCAGTAGAGGCTGGAAGTTGAGCAAAAGTGGTGTTGGGGATACCTGCAGATGTGGCCCTAACTGGAGGACAGTCAGGACGCCACCTCTGTGATGTAGGCTGAAGACAGATGCACCAGGTGACCCAGTCCTGTCTAAGCAGGGGCTGCACAGGAGTGATAGAATCTAATAATCCCCCGGATCCATCTCCCCACACCCTGCCTACTTGACTCCTTCACAGAGAGTTTCCTTGGGCAGCTGTGGGGGCCCTCCCCTCAACGGCCCAAGTCTGTGAATGGAGAAAGGGTGGGTACGAAAGGTGAGTGGCTGAAAGTATTACCTAGAGATGGCAAAACTTTGGATCATGATGGATTTGACTTTAAATATCTGAATAAATTGAAGTGGTCCCCAAATTTAGAAAATATAGGTATATTTCTTTAATGTTTATTATTTTTATTTTGAGAGAGACAGGGAATGGGGAAGAGGCAGAGAGCGAGGGAGAGAGAGAATCCCAAGTAGGCTCCGTACTGTCAGCACAGAGCCCAGCGCAGGACTCGATCCCATGAACCATGAGATCATGACCTGAGCCAAAATCAGGAGTCAAACGCTCAACTGACTGAGCCACCCAGGTATCCCTAGAAAATATAGGTATGTTTAAAAGAAAATAATTATAATTCTGGTACCCAGAGCTGACTACTGTTAATATTTTAGTGTATAATCTTTCAGATATTTTTCCAGGCCTTTATTTCTAAAAAAAAAGGAGTTTATATCATATGCTACACATGTACAGTGAACACACAGAATGAATGCTTGACATTTTTGCATGTGCACCATCCCAGTTCAAGATATAGAACATTCTCAGGTCCCCAGAAGGCTCTGTATGCCTTTCCCAGTCAACTCAACCCCCCACCCCCCATTAACCATTATTTTTAATTCTGTCACTGTATTGCTGTTTTTATGACGTGTTCTTTTCCTTACTCAGCAAGAAGTCGTGAATAGTTTCCACGTTACTAACTCATCTGCATCGCCATCAGTCTTGTGGCAGCGTGGGATTCCACTGTATTGACAAACTATACATTTGCTGGACTTGGAGCCTATATCTTAGAAATTCTTAACTACATTGTTTCCCACTGTTGGGACGCCCAGATGTCTGATATCAGGGTTCTATTAAACTCTAGAGCAGACTGCAGGGACAGTGACTTCGAGGTTCTCCTGTGCTTTTTTATGGCCGGCTTGTACCTTCCCTCGCTTATGTAGTTTCTGTGAATGCACACAATTCTGCTGAATGTCCTAATAACTCCCCCTCCCCCCCTGCATTGGGCAAGGGCATCTCACATCTTACAACGTGTTGTAAAGGTTTGTACAGGAGAGCAAATTCTAGGGTTTTCGTTCATCCTATCCATCAACTTCTTTTTAAAAATTCATTTTTGAAGGAGGAGAGGAATTTAGGGGACAATTTAAACACCTGGGTTTTAGAGATTCTTTTAAGATGATAAGATTGCTTGGTGAGCAAGGAAAATAGCTGTTTTGATAACTGGAAACATTCGTGAGGATTCATGAGAAAAAATCCACACTTCTCCCAGAAACAGTCTCCGACCTAGTGCTGAACAGTTAAGTTTTGATCATATAGGCATTAACCACACACATTTGGGGATCTTCTTTGTTTTCACCCTGTCTGTTTAGCTTTTGATTATTTTACTACGGCTGTTTCTACAACCACTGCTGTGATTGCTACTACTCTCTCAGTATCATTATTATTACTAACAACAGTACGATTATTCTTTTCGTTGTTTTGTTTTTAAGTAGGCTCCACACCCAGCAGGGAGCCCAGTACAGGGCTTGAACTCACAACCTTGAGATCAAGACCTAAGCTGAGATCAAGAGTTGGATTTATAACTGAATGAGTCACCCAGGTGCCCCAGTGAGTTATTCTTATAGTGCTTCCATTTATTAAACCTGTGTGCCATACATATAAAAGGTTCATCCAAAGTTTGGCTCAGGCACATATTTGAAGGAAAAAGGAAACATTTATTGGTTACTCATGCCAAGTCCTGAACACTTTATATATGCATTTCATTTATTCCTCACAACAGCCTTGAGAGGCAACTAGAATTACTACCATTTCATTTGCTGTGATCAATATGGCTAAGAGTTGATAAGGAAACATAAGGGAATATGCTGTTAATGCAAGAGCTGGGATTTGAACTTGGGTTCTTTTCATTACAAAGTCTATGTTTCCCTCCCCTTCTACCATAGCCTCACCAAATGGATGAGTGAATGAATGAATGAAAACACAAGTAAGCAAGCCTGTTCTAGCATAGTGCTCATTTTTAGGTGTGTAGTTTGAATCATCAAGCTGAAAGAGAAGTAGTCTTTCATTTAAACTCTATTAAAACCTTAATATAGCACTTACACAGTTTTGTGTCATGGATATCCAGTGACACCTGTCAGTGGTGATATAGGGCTCTCTTATGAACTCAGTTACATATCTTACATTAGAAGGTGCCAAATTTCCTCAGTATTGGTTGTTTGGGTGTGTTGGCGTATTATTTAGGATTAATTTTAATGTAATACCAGAAACAGCAGTGGTTTGGATAAGATAGAGTTATCTATTTCTCTCTCAAGTACAGTGGATTTAGAAGAAGACAATTTAAGGCTGATACGGTGGCTTACAGTTTGTCAGGGACCCAGGCACCTTCTGTTTCTTTTATCCACCGTTCCAACAGGGGAGCTTTCCATGTTCAGGATGACTATTCTGCAGGAGGAAGAAGACATGAAGATGAATATGTGCCTTCCTTTAAGGAAACTTTCCGGAAGTCTCCTGGAACAATTCTGCTTCCCTCTTATTGGCCAGCACTTTATATGAGATGCAAGGGATCGTAGTAATTACTACCTCCTAGGGCCTCATTGTGAGGACCAAATGAACTGATGATGAGTGTGAAGTGTCTGGAACAGAACCTGGCATACCGTCAGTGGTAGTGGAGGTCTGCCATCGGTGTTTGGTCTGATACATCCATGGTCATATCCAGGGTCTAGGCCCATCAGGCTTCATAGGTCTTTCCCAAGGACTTGTTTTAACTCCTTTGGACTTTGCATCTTCCCACACAGTATGGATAGCAATGGTCCTAATGATAGCATGAACATGATGATGGTGGATGGTGATGATGATGATCATAAAGATAAAAAAAAGATAACCTCTTAGTAAATGCCAGCTGCATGCCAATTACTGGACTGAATACCTTGTTCCATTATCTCCTTTATGTCACAGACCCTATAAAGGACACACTACCATGGTCCCCATTTTACAACTAAGGGGTCTTTGGCTCAGCAAGAGATGGGTTAACTTGCTCAAGGTGATTCCGCTACAAGTGGCAAGGCAAAGACTGGAATCCAGGGAAGTCTGACCCCCTCCCCCCAACAACTTACTTGGGATACCCACAGCTATCCATATCCTTTTAGATCTCTCTGCCTCTGAAATTTCATCTCCTTTCGGAATGGTTAGCCTGGTCACATATTTATTCAGTCCTATTGATGCTACTTGTCTATAGTGAACTTGATTATCATTGAGTTTCCTTACTGAAAGAGAAATGTTCAGGCCTTGACACTGCCTGTGTAGTGTCAAGACTATCAGTGAGGTCTTCTCCAAAGGAATCCTTTACCTTAAGTGCTGGGTCTTGTTTCTGTACTTGCAGAGGAATAAACTGAAACAATCTATTTTATTGTCATTTAAATGTTTTTCTGACGAACCATGATTGTGGTGGACAAATGGGCTGTCAAGAGAAGGCATAAAATTATGCCCAGTATTGGCTGGTGGCTCACTGGTGATGTGGAGCCAGTGAGGATTTTGCCATCCTCCCTGAAAGCCATAGTGAATTCAGGTCATCCATAGGAGCCCTTTGCTAGCATAATTGACCCATTGGCATCATTCCAGCCAGGGAAACAGACGTGGGCAGAGAGCCCTCACCTTAAGAAATGTTTATAGTTTAGTCTGTCCTCTGAAAAAGCCTGTGATTTGAATCACCAGAATTGCACATCCACCCATGTTCCAGAATGAATCTCCACCTAACTTGTTGCTGTGGGGCTGAGTGCTGAACTGACAGTTCTTGTTGAGGAAAATTTCTGACTAATCAGCACTGCCTGGAGGTGGTGGGAAGGCACTAATAATGACAAGCACAGGAGCAAATTGACAGTGCTCAGGAAAGTATGAGCTAGGCGTAGAGAGAAGGCAAAAACACTCCCAGTCACAAGCTTCAGCTGGGGACACCTTCATCCTGTAGGTGGAAATTGGGGCCCAAGTAGCCTTTTAATGGTGACTCCATGGTTCTGCAGAGAGAACCTCTGGGGGAGCTGTGACGATCACGATTGGTTGGCATCTTGGCAGATGGTGGTAAGAGCTCTATTTCCTTGGATAATGAAAATAGTGATGGATTTGCAGGTCTGATTTCAAGATCTCTAGTCTGCAGATGACTGCCTTTGGGGGCAGACAGGGACGGAGCACCTCCCTTGCCTTGGAGCATCTGCACCTGACTCAAGTATCAAAACGCTGGGAGCCTGGGAGTATTCCCACAAATGCTCCATCTTGAGTTGAATCTTCATCTTCAGCACTCTGACCCTCTTATAGAACCCTTCATCCCAGCAGGGAGATGCTATTTTTCACAAAGGCACGATCTACTGACAAACTTAGGAATGGAGATTTGTTTTCTTTCTTTGAATAGGACAAACTCAGTTCTTCGGATTATTGTGATTATTAATAATCACAATTGTGATTGGTGCCTTTGGAATTTATTGAGTGCTTTTTTTTTTTTTAAACATGCATTGTCTTACAGAGCCCTTATGACTCTTCTGTGAGGGAGGCGGGGCAGGCCTGGGTTTAAATGCCACCATTGCCAGGGTGCCTGGGTGCCTTAGTCAGTTAAGGGTCCAACTCTTTTTTTTAATGTTTTATTTATTTCTGAGAGAGAGAGAGAGACAGCGTGAGCAGGGGAGGGTCAGAGAGAGAGGGAGACACAGAATCTGACACCGGCTTCAGGCTCTGAGCTAGCTGTCAGCACAGACCCTTACATGGGGCTCAAACCCACGAACCACAAGATCATGACCTGAGCTGAAGTCAGACGCTTAACTGACTGAGCCACCCAGGTGCCCCTAGTGTCCAACTCTTGATTTCAGCTCAGGTCATGATCTCACATTTCATTGGTTCAAGCCCCTCATCAGGCTCTGTGAGGCTTTCAGCACAGAGCCTGTTTGGGATTCCCTCCCTCTCTCTCTGCCCTTGCCCTGCCCTGCTCTTTCTCTCTCTCTCCCTTTCTCCAAATAAATAAACATTAAAAAATAAATAAATCCCACCATTGCCACTTACAAGTCGCATGACTTTTTTCTTAAGTTTATTTATTTATTTTGAGAGAAACAGAAATGGCACAAGTTGGGTAAGGGCAGAGAGACAGAGAGGATCCCAAGCAGGCTCTGCGCTGAGAGGGACTTGAACCCACGGGACTCAAACCCACAAAATGTGAGATCATGAACTGATATCAAGGATTGGACGCTTAACTAACTGAGCCACCCAGGTGCCCCACAAGTTGCATGACTTAAAAAAAAAGTCTCCTAAGGCCTCTGTATCTTCATCTGTAAAAGGGAGTAATGTCTACTTTTTGTCATTCTGATAAGGATTAATGACATATATGCAAAATACCGAATCACTTTTGGACACTGAGTAAACTCCACGGTGGTGACAGTCATTCACACAGCATTTTTTAAGAAGAAGCTGAGATAGAGAGGGGGTGAGTGGCTTCTCATGGCCAGTGGTAGGTGATGGCCATGAAAGCCACATAATTTCACTCTAAATCCCAGGTGCTATGTTGTGTCTATCAATAGTTCCTTTGTCTCTGTGCCTTCCAAATTCCCTTTTGTTAAAGGATCCGTAGGAGTTCTGAAAATGACTTGAGTCTCATCTGTAAAGTGGAGGCACTGCTATAGGTCCCCACTGCTTCATGGTGTTTGGAGGCAGATCTGAGAAGTCAGGAGCAGATAGATATACAGTGGTCACTATGGCTCATCAGTAGGTAGGATTTTGGTTTTTTTTTTTCTTAATTTTTTTTTAAGTGTTTATTTATTTTTGAGAGAGAGAGAGTTCGAGCAGGGGAGGGGCAGAGAGAGAGGGAGACACAGAATCTGAAGCAGGCTTCAGGCTCTGAGCTAGCGGTCAGCACAGAGCCTGATGTGGGGCTCAACCTCACGGATTACGAGATCATGACCTGAGCCAAAGTCAGAAGCTTAGCTGACTGAGCACCCAAGCGCCCCAGTTTCTTTCTTTTTTTTTTTTTTAATGACTTCTTTTTGAGACAGGGGAGGATGAACCACGGCAATTTTACAGCTTTCAAAGACATTTTGACCAAAATGTTGTCCATGCTTTGTTGGCTTTTTATTGCTAACCAGCCCACAAGAAAAGCTTTCTGCAACTGAATTGAATTATCCTATAATGAAGTGACTAGTGGATCTATCATTACATTCCACGCGTGACTGTTATATGTTATAATACGTCATGGCATATGTGAGTGCTGTAGCTAGTGCACCCCAGGCCCCTGGCAGCCTGGCTGGAAAAGGGCGAGCCTCAGATGCATGGGTGATTTTAGTGCCCCATCCCCAATCCTGGATCTCCGTCTGTGAAACAAACCAGAATCGCTCGCCTTGCCATCAGCATCTTGGCCGGAGGCAAGGTTGCATCAGCCTAGCACTGGGGAGAGAGCAAACTCACTCTAGGCAAGCAATAGATTTTAAAAATATATGCTGTCTTCAGCAGATGAGAGGGATTTCCTAGCCCATTTATGGCCAACTAGAAGGAAAGCAGTCTTTTTTCCTTGCATCGCTTCCTGATCTTTATTGGCCTGAAAAGAACAGGGGCACACTCAGACGGTGCAGAGACTGAGAAGGGGAGGAGACGGAGGAAGAGAGAAATAGCAGGAGGGAAGGATTGAAATAGATACTCAGGCAAACCCTCCTTATCCCTAACTTCAGTTAACCAAGACTGTCAGTGAATGTCACATACCCCCCAGCTACTATAGTTCACATTATAAACTCTTCCAATTACCTGAAATCTCACTTAACTTAAATTTCAGCACACCCCCTGGGGCTCTCAAATCATCAAAGTTTGCCTGTCGAAAGTAATACTGAAGAACGGGAAGCCGCCATGGTGATTTGGAGAAAGCTAGATCATAAAAAAAAAAAGTCATCTTAGAGAATGGCATTAGAGTCATTAAGTTACCAACTTGGAATTGCTGAAATGGTATCTAAAAATCACAGAGGCGAACACAGATTTGGAACAGGGCTGTGGAAATGCTTAGGAGGCGCGGGGCGTGATCGTGGCCAGCAAAGGCTGCTTCCGTGGGTGAGTGAGTGTGGTGTGGTCGGGGTGGCCATGGGCTGGAGGACCTCCGTGAAAGGACTGTCCACGTGGGGTTGGCCTCACTTGGCTTCTTACTCCATACATGCCCAAACTCTGTCTGGCAAGGTTCAGTGTGTCCCTAAGTGATAGTCCTGTATATCTGGAGCGGTCAATCTGCAAGATTTCAGAGAATGAAGGTGTAAAGGAAGTTTGTGCCCCGCTGATGTGGGGAAGCGCTCATTTTAAGCAATAAAAAAAATGAGGTGCAATACAAATGCCGTTATGGTGATTCTATAGGAACTCTCTTGTGACCTCTCTACACGTATCAAGTTTTCACAACCAGATTTCTTTTCCTAAAATTTTTTTTAATGTTTACTTTTTATTTTTGAGAGAGACAGAGACAGAGTGCAAGTCGGGGAGGGGCAAAGAGAGAGGGAGACACAGAATGTGAAGCAGCCCAGGCTCTGAGCTGTCAGCATAGAGCCTGATGCAGGGCTTGAACCCCTGATCTGTGAGACCATGACCTGAGCTAAAGTTGGACACTTAACCAACTGAGCCACCCTGGCGCCCCACCAGATTTCTTTTTCTGAATGATGCTAAAATGGACTTTAGAAAATTAAGCTTAACAATAATTAATAATTGATTAGCTTACTAAATATAAATTACAAATAAGTAAATAGATATATATTTATGCTTAGTGGGAAACAAAATTCATCTACATCGCAAATATTTATCGAGCACTCACTCTCGGTCAGGAGCTTAGCTCTGGACACGCAGAGGTGAGTGAGTCAGACCTTGGCTGCAGGGAGGCCTCAGTCTGTGGGGAGGCAGATGGTGGGCTGGTGGCTGTGATGCTCTACTTAAGGTGTACTTGGAATGTCACTTGGCTACAAGGAGTCAGGCAAAGGGCAGGGGGGTGGGAAGGGGTCTGCGGTGGACTGTGGCCAGGTGTTGCAGAGCTCTTGTTCGCCAACCTCCTTCACAGAGATATTTTTTAAAGACGAGGGAGTGACAGGACCTGATTTATGGTTTTCAAAGGGATTGGCATCCGGGCCAGACAGGTAGGGAGATGAGAGGAGGCTGTCGTGATGGTCCCGGCTGGACATCACCGTGGAGAAGGACCAGAGGGGTAAATCCCTCTAAGAAAAGAGGGAGCCTATGGTTGAGAAGTTTCTAAATTATTCGTGGACATGAACCCTTCAGCCGCATGAGTTTATCAGCACTTTGTGAAGCCTTTGGGGATTAGCAGGTTATATTCTTGCAGCGGCTAATGAGAGCTAGCCTGAACCCATCGGTAAAAATCACCAAGGACCACGAGTCACTGTGTGGGGGAGGGAGTCACTCAGTGGAGAGGTTCCCTCCCTGACACCCTGGCTACCTTTAACTCACATCACATTTATCTAGCGGTAATGCCACCTAAACAGTAATGTAGTATGTCAGATCGTCGTTTAATTATTATGATCTTCCTTGTAGCAAATTATGATTTGCTTTATTGCAGATAACAGTGAGTGGGTAGATAAAAGCCACTCAGTAGTGAAAACTGTAGGTCTGGGTTCTTAGGGTGAGAAGCACAAGGCTACCTATGTGGTGTTTGCACGCAGGTGTGAGTTAACATCGACAAATGGCTTGTGAGTTGTGCTTTAAAAATATAATTGAAATGCAATTCAAAAGAAGCCTATCTTTGGGAGGATAATAAAAATATTTCATGATGTCTAGTATACATGCTGAAAACTGGGCATATTTTACTGTTTATTCCATTCATGTTCACCAACTACCCTGTATATGGTGTGTGGTTTTCTCCTTTCTCCAGATGGTGGGTGTATACCCCACGGCAGGCTGTACACTCCACCACCGTATATGTGTTTCTCGGTGTGATTAATAGAGTCTCAGAGATTAATCAAAATAACAGGAATTGTTATTAAATGCCCACTGTTTCTTTTTCAACCTTTATTCATAAGCCACCAGAAGAGGGCCCTTAGCAAAGTGGAGGAGTAAGCTCAATGGGATGGATCTACCCAGGTTCATGTGGTGAACAGTCATTGTTTTCTCCCTCCCCAGCGTTCATTTCTCTTTGCATCAGCACCCCGGGTTGCAGGGCATTACCATGGGATATGATCTGCAGGGACAGAGCACAGGACTGTAATCTGGGTGTCCTGTGCTCCCCCAGGCAAAGGACGCACAGGATCTACTTGAGGCCAGCTGGAGACCCCCTTAAGGTGAGAGATAAAGAGGCTGAAACGTAATGGAGTTCAGTTCTACCCTGATCGGTGGCCTCTGACCTCATCTCTCCTGCACTGAGACCCGGTGCTTCCTTGTCCTGCCTCTAACCTCCAGAGTCACCTCACTGCTTACCCGTTTCTAAGTCGATGTCTCTGTCCTTCCGCCAGTTCTGTGAGTGCCAGTACCCTTCCAGTACGTTCCTACGTTAGAGTATCAGTTACTGCCACTTTACAGCCAAAGGGTCCTGTTGCTTAGAACCAAATGCGAGAGTCGTCTGGCTCTGCTACCAACTACTTTAGGAATGAAGGCTAAATTGACCCATTGAGCTCCACTGTTTTCTCCTCCCTGAAATGGGGGCTAATCTTACAAACTACTTCATAGGGCAGCTGTATGGATTGAATATGTTTCAACGTGATCATTTAGTACAGTTTAGGAAGTAACAATTACTTTTGTAATTAAATAAAGGTCTATTTCTCATTACTATTACACCTAACAGTGCCTGGCACATAGTAGATGTTCAAAAAATACTAATTTGTTTTCTCCTTTTCCTTTACTGAAGACAAACCAAAACCCTCTTTTTCTTGGGCAGGGAAAAGAGCAAATATCCCTGGCCCCTACACCACCGGTGAACTTAACAGGCAGAACTACACCTGGGCTGGGGAGCGGAAATGGAAGCATAAGGAGAACGAAGTGCGTGTCCCCTGGCCAGAGTGGCGCGTTTTCATGCGGTTTGTCCTGCTCAGCTCGCCTTTGACCTGCGGCTGGGCGGCCACGTGACCCATCCACCCCCTGATCAGCTTCCCATCCCAGCTTCCGTGGCCGAGGCTAACCCCATGCATGCGTCTGGTTGCCTGGGTAGCACCGTGCCTAACAGAACTGCGTTAGACAAGGTGATAACAGAATCCACATTAAGAAACAGCAGAGCCAGTGTGTTCTTTATAAGCCTGACAGATCAGATCAAACTGCAGGATCCAGAGGTGTGTCTGCTAAGCGGGCCCTGAACCCCAGCTGCCTTCCCCTCCCTCTGCGAGCCCGGCAGCAAATCTTACCCAAGCTGTATAGTCAAAGGTAATTTACACCGCATGATATCAGGCCGAAATTGTCTTCCTCAAAGGATTCTTAATGTCACCCCCCTATTCAGAGACCCTCGGGGCTCCTGCTTGCTGGAAGAATAAAATCTGAACTCCTCAGCACCACTTCCAGGCCCCTTCTGACCTGACCCCTCATCTGTCTCTCTTTCCAGCTTTATCTTTTGCAGCTTTCCTTCGCTCTCCTCCGCCCAAGACAGCCCAGCATGTTGCTCGCTATGAGGACCACACGTCTTCTGGCGTCTCACCTTTGAGCTTTGCTGGGGCCGTTTCCCTGCCAGGAATACTGTTTTCCCATCACCACTACCTGTCACGACCTCAGCTCCCCCCCAACAAACGAATCCCTCCACCTGTCCTTTGGGATCCATTTCAAACATTCACATCTTCCTCTGACTCTCTGAGCACCTTCTTTGCTGAGCTGTGATCCTCTCCTTGTGATGAAAAATAGAATAGCATTGCACATATGGCACTTACTATTGTAAGTATTTCACACATACTAATTCTTTTAGTTCTCACATTCACCCTGTGAAGGTACTGTAATCACACCCATTGAACAGATAGAGAGACTGAGGCAATTGATCGCATAGCTAGTGAGTGGTAAAGCCAAGATCTGACTGCAGTATCCCAGCTCTTCTGCCATGCTCTCAACCATTGCTTTAAGCTGCCTTTCCCTGTGTTTCTGGGAACTTTGTTCGTATGTCTTTATAGCATTTGGCATACTCTAGTTTGTGACTATTAACGAATGATGATCCCACTGCTTACTATCATCTATTACTGTCTCTTTTATTTTAATAATTTTTATTGCTGTGAAAAGTACCAGGCACCGTTCTACATTTATAGGCATTTATGTCTCACCAGGGATGCATACCTTAATTTGATGTGTGGAGAGAAACGCACTGGGCTGATGGGAACCCCAGCTTAGGGTTTGGCTCTGGGTCCCACTAGCCAGCCCTGGGTAAGTCAGTGCACCATTCTGAGTTCCTGTTTCCGCATCTGTATGCTTAGGGGTCTGGTTAGATGATTCCTGAGGTCTTTACCAGCTGCGAGTTTGAGAATCTGTAAAATGGGGACAAAACCACATATGACACAGACTTTTGAGGCTATAGTAGGGCAATGCATGGCATTTTCTCATTCGTTATATGCATGTATTGAGCACCAGCTACATACCATGCATCATTCTAAATGTGGGGCATCTGGAATGCAAAAGCAAAGCACTTGTGGCTACGGAGAGGGAGATGTTGAAAATAAACCAATAGTTATGTAATTCAAGATCAAGGATTACGTGCAATAAAGGGAAGTAACACAGTGTAAGAGGATTGAGAGTCTGGGTGTTTACAGACAGGGATGAACTTCCTGAGAAGGAAACGTTACAACAGAGATCTAAAGGAAGCCAGGGAACAAGCCTTGCAATCCAAGCAGAGGAAGCAGCAGTGCTTCCTGAGGTTGGAGTGGGCTTGATGTGGTCATAGACCAGCAAGGAGGCCAGTGAGGATGAAGTGCAGGGAGCAAGGGTAAGTGAGAGGACTTGGGGTTTTGTTTGAATAAATGTGATAGGAGGCCATGGGGACTTTGAGTCACTGCATGTCACCATCTGTCTTCCTTTAAGAAGCATCATTCTCATTACTGCATGGAACATAGACTGTAGGTGGGTAGAAGCAGACTGTTTGAAGGAAGAGGCTGGGACCACAGTCTAAGCAAGAGAGGATGGTGGGGGGGCCTCGGTGGCTCAGTCGGTTAAGTGTTTGGCTCTTGATTTTGGCTCAGGCCATCATCTCCTGGTTCATGAGTTCAAGCCCCACATGGGGCTCCATGCTGACAGCACGGAGTCTGCTTGGAATTCTCTCTTTCTCCTTCTCTCAGTTCACTTCCCCAACTTGTGCATGCGCTCTCTCTCGCGCGCGTGCCCTCTCTCTCTCTCTCTCTCTCTCTCATACTAAATAAATAAATAGATGATGGTAGCTGGAGCAAGAGTGAGAGTGGGGGAAGTGGGTGAGCAGTACCTGATTCAATATATCCTGTAGAGGTGGAGCCCAGGGCATTAGCTGATGAATTAAATGAGGGCTGGGAGCAAAAGAAAAGCATCAAGGATGACTCCAAAGTTAATAGAAAACCAAACATGGTTTGTACCACTTACCAAGGGGGGAGATTCAGGGCAGGGCAGGTGCAAGGGGATAGTGAGGGTTCAGTTTAAGCTGCCTCTCCGATGTTGAGATGGAGACACACAGTTAGAGATGAGAGTGAGTGCAGGTGACACCAATTTGGTGAAATCAGCAAGAGATGATGGGAAAGCCATTGGACTGAAGGAGATCCCCTTGGTTGAGGGGAGTGAGGTTTTGAGTTTGTGAAGAGCAGAGGGTCGGGGTCCCGAGTCACAGCTTACATAACTGTGTGCAAATGCCATTTGAAAAACTACGTGTCCATCTCGTACACATGATTCAGCCGGTGAAGAGCCCAGTGTGGTCATCAACACGGAGGCGGCCAGAACTCTTGAGGACGGAGTTGGCTGATGATTGTGCAGACAGCCGGGTGACCTCTTGCACCTCAGTTCTTCCCCATGGAATATGATCAGAAAGGGTCCCAGGAAGGCTGCCTGTCTTCCAAACGAGGCCTCCACACAGTGTGAGTCAAAATGCATGACTCTCAGTACACAATTATCTAAAAGAGTGTTTTGTTAAAAATGTGGTCAGACCCTGGGGTGCCTGGGTGGCTCAGTCAGTTAAGTGTCCAACTCTTGATTTCAGCTCAGGTGATGATCTCACGGTTTCAGAGTTCGAGCCCCATGTTGGGCTCTGCACTGTCAGTGCTAAGGATTCTCTGTCTCCCCCAATCTCTCTCTGCCCCTCCCCTGCTCTCTCTCTCTCAAAAATAAATAAATAAATAGACATTTTTTAAAAATGTGGTTAGATCCAAGAGAGGTAATATGTGGACCTGCTAATAATTTATCCAGGACCAATATAGAATAGTAAATACAGCCTGGAATTTGTACTTCAGAGTCCTGGTTTGAGCTGACAGTAGTTAGATTTGTTACTCTGGGAAAGACCATTTCAGCCCTTTTTTAAAATGAAAAAAACAATTTTTGTTCCCACTTGTCATATAATGTTGATCCTCACATGAGAGAATGTTTGTGAAAGTGGTTTACTTTAAATGCTATAAACATAGGACCTTTAAATTTGAAAAAGTTTACAAAGTCCAGTTTTAGCATAGCACCTTCCGTTTCAAGCTCAGTGAGGTGGGCAGAGCAGGTATTAATTAATCAGGTTGTGCCTCAGTCCTGAAGAACTGACTAGTTATCTCCATGACATAATGGCCTTTATTTGGACACCATGATGCCCACTCAACTCAGAAGTCCTCAAGCGCTGTCTCCTCTATGTAGTTTTCCTCCCCTGCCCATAAACCCAGCTCCCTCCCACTCTGGCCTCACTTGTGACCTTCCTGAAATATCTGTCCATTGAATGAATACATGTGCAGAGTGGCTTTTTACAGAATAGTGGTTTGCAGGCTTTTAGAGTGACAGTCTGCACTAAATGTGTGAAAATATGCAGATATGTGTGTTTATTCCTATATACATGTTCAAAAAGAAAAATTTGGTGAAACAATACTTTCCTTCACTACATGGATGCACGCTGATATCGTCTGTTCTATTCTGCATCTTTTTTATGTTTTAAGAAAAAGAGGGTTGCAAGTGAATAAATTTTGCTACCCAGCCTAATGTGTCATGACCCACCACTTGGAAAACACTAATAGGGACTCTATGGCAGCCAGGACCCTTGTTCTTTGCAACTGGGCAAGTCGCTTGGGTTACCTGTGAGGTTTATCCCAGCTCCAGAATTCAATGCTAATTCTAAATAATAAAGAAAATCGGAGGCTATGGGAATATACACATAGCATTATGGCAGCTTGGAGATTTTCTGCATGTAATGTACTTTTAGTTTTTCCTAGCTTATGTGAGGAAGTCAATATCTAGTAAACGCTTGGGCTTAGGACAATTACTGTTCGAGAAAGATTGGATTTTAGTCACACACATGCCATCAATTCTATGTAGAGATTTGGAAGGGTGACTTTCTTTTAAAAAAAAATTTTTTTTAATGTTTTATTTATTTCTGAGAAAGAGACAGGCAGCGTGAACAGGGGAGGGTCAGAGAGAGAGAGAGAGAGAGACACAGAATTGGAAGCAGGCTTCAGGCTCTGAGCTAGCTGTCAGCACAGAGCCCGACGCGGGGCTCGAACCCACGAACCGTGAGATCATGACCTGAGCCGAAGTTGGACAGTTAACCAACTGAGCCACCCAGGCGCCCCTGCAAGGGTGACTTTCAAATAAAAGTCAGGTTCCCTAATCTGAACTCCTTGGGCCCCAGTGGTGCTTCAGATCCTGGAGTTATTGGAATCTGAGGGGAAATGCCTTAAGCTTATGATACATTATGTATTGGCCCCAGCAGACTCCAGAGCAGTGACTGGTCAATAATCAAACACATTGATTTGTCTTTAGCAAATGTACGAATATTCACATTTAGTGGCATAGAGACCATAAACACCCTCACGTCTGGGATGCCTGGGTGGGTTCATGAGTTTGAGCCCTGCATCGGGTTCCACACTGACAGTGTGGAGCCTGCTTGGGATTCTCTCTCCCCTCGTCTCTCCCTCCTCCCATCCTCTCTCTGCCTCTTGTGTACATGTGCTCTCTCTTTCTCTCTCAGAATAAATAAAACTAAAAAAAAAAAAAAAAACCCACCAAAAAAACCCCACCATCCTCAAATCAGCTGAGGTCACTAATGGGATGTGAACATGTTTTCAGTTTTCAGAACGTCGGGGGATTCAGAAAAACCCGTAAGGGATTGTGGAAATAAGATTTGTTATCCAGGTACTATGTTCTTCATTTTCAAAATCAACAAGACTATCGATCCCTTTAGGAGACTGGTGTTTGACTCAGTGCCTCCCACAGAGAAGGCACCTAGAAAATGTTTGTTGAATGAGCTATGGCTTATAGGAGACTGTTCCGACCAAGCCTCTTCGGAGGAAACAGCCCTCTGGTTCTTTTCTGACACCCTTAGTTTATCCCATTTCTTGTAAGTGGATAGAAAACTTACTGCTTCTACTTGGTTCCGTCTCTAGAAGCACAGGGGGGAGACGCCTGTGGATCCTCTTGGTTTTTTCCCCCTTCTTCCTTCAGGCTCCGAATCTGAGGAAAGAAGAGGAAGGCCTCCTAGATCTAGAGGGAAGTGGGTGAAGACATAAAGGTTCCACTCATTTGTTCCAGGTCTAAAAAGTAGCCAAATTCAGAATTGCCCTTCCGTAGCTTCCTTGTGCTGGAAATACCAACTCAACATAGTAAGTTAATAGTGATAATAACAGCAATGATGTGCCCTCATCCTGTGGTGACTCAGCAGCAGCTGGTTCGGGTAGGGGTGGAAATATAATGTCCACCAGGCTCCCTGTGCTCACGTTCTGTGATCTGGACTGTATGAGTCAGGATGGGCTCAGTTATGCTGTGGTAACAAACACGTCCCCCAAATCTCTGTACCTCAACAACCACAAAGTTTTACTTCTGGATCATGTAAATTCTCTGTGGACCCAGACGACTCACCAGGGCAGTTGTCTGCCACATCAGTGCCACACTCCTGGTTCCTTGGTTCTTGTGTCATCTCCATAGCAATATGTGTTGTGTTGGAGGGTGGGGAGAAGGCTTGGCGATTCTTACCTCGACTCTTCAGTACTTTCACCCTGGGAGTCCCTCATGTCCCTTTCTGGCCCACTTTGCTGGATAAAGCAAGTTACATGGCTCTAGCTCACTCCAGAGCATGACAAGGGACAGGACTGCCATGTGCCTGGAAGGAAAGGAGACCTGGAAGTCAGAGGGGAGACTCTAACTTTGACCACATAGACCTTGGCCTTTTCTCATTTTATCGTAAGTCGTTGTTGTATCGTAAATCATTATTGCAAACACAGCTTCAGCCCAGCACCCGGTATCCTGTAGCCCCTGCTCTACAGAGCTTCTGGAACTGCCACTGTCATGGACGATCTCGGGAAATCATTGAGCCAGCTCTGTCCTAAGAGCTGGCAGAGAAGAGATTTCTGGGTGCTTGCATGAGTCATACTTACTGGACTGGAGCCCCTCACTCCCAGGGTTTTCTCAGACACTCTTTACCCCTGATGTTATTGGATGGTGGCGTTAAAATCGTGGGTTGCTCAAGTTGCAGGGCACCTGGGAACCCCTCTCATTTTCCAAGGGAGGAAACTGAGGCCCAGGCAGTGTGTGTTCGTTCTGTGGCTCTCCCAGGGTCCCCACAGTTCATGAGTTGCTCCTCGCTAGACCTTCTTCTGGATGGAGCCCTTCTGGCTCTGCCTGGTGATTTTCTATTGTCTACACTTACCTCTCCTCCTTTGGAGCTGAAGTCTCAAGCACAGTAACCTGGCCTGTCTGGCTTTCTGTTCTGATTTTGGTTCCCATACACTCCCTCCCACCACCCCCCCAACCCCGGCCATGCACTTGCTGGATGTTCAGAGCTGCCAACAAGGAGTCTCTTCAGGACCTTTTCCTTTCCTTTCATTTGTTGTTGTTGTTGTTTGTTTCCAATTAGAGGGATAAGAAATGGGTCATTTCAACAGCTGTCATCACAGGGACTAAACTACCACCATTTTAGAATGAGTACGAGAAATTCCATCCTATTCCCCAATGTCGTCCCCTCCACCCACAGACCCCTCCCAGGGTTTTCTATTGTTATTTTTTCTTAAGTGTTTATCTATTTCTGAGAGAGAGAAAGAGAGTGGGGGCGGGGAGGGCAGAGAGAGAGAGGGAGACACAGAATCCAAAGCAGGCTCCAGGCTCTGAGCTGTCAGCACAACAGCTCAATGCAGAGCTTGAACTCGGGAACAATGAGATCATGACCTGAGCTGAAGTTGGATGCTTAACCGACTGAGCCACCCAGGAACCCCTCTATTGTTATTTTAATAATATATTTAGGCTCTTTGATCAGATGCAATAAAACACAGTCCATGCTTGTACTTGTTCAGAACCCCTCTGTGCTGAGATATGTGGCTCAGATGTCCCCAGAACAGTCCTGAGACCATGCCTTGCCCTTGGATCTGTGGGCTGCTGCTGGCCTCTCAGGCTCCCCAGACTGCTGTAGTTAGGGCTCTAACTTTTGAGACACCATGAGACTGGAGGTCCCTAGAGCCTGTGTTTTCCAAGCGTAGATGGACTCAGAATCATCTGTGCCATGTGCTAACAATGCAGATTCCTGAGCCAGTACCAGATTCCAACTCAGCGAGTCTAAGCTGGGGCCAGGAATGGGCATTTTCACGAGCATCCCAGGGTGACGGAGAGCAGCGTTTTCTGGTGTTCCTTCTCGACGCTGCCACACCAGGGTCAGGGGACTTGGGGGGGGGGTCCCCACCTTTGCCAGGGCAGCACCACTTTGAACTGCTTTAGAAATGAGGCTGAGGGTCCTATTGATCAAAATAAGTGACACAGAACACGGCCTTTGCAGTTTGTTGTTCTAGACCATAGTCAGCAGGAGGAAGCGGTCCAGCAGTGGCTTCCTAAAAACCGCTCTTCTGTTGCTGTGGCTCTAAGTTCCATACAGAATGTGTTTGTATTCTGGAATAACTCTCCTGTTTTCCATGCCCTGAAGGGACTAGAACTGCAGGATTCTGCTCATCAAATCCCAGGTTACTGGGTCTTGGCGGAGGCTCTGTGCCTGCCTCCTACTGGCACCTTAGACTCAAGCGAAGGGAGTCCTCTTACTGCCTTACACAGCTTCCAAGGCCATTTGGACCATGCCTTGGGAGAGAAACAACTTCTCTCTTGGATCCTAACAGACTGCAGTTCAAGGTCAGGAAACTTGAATTTCTACTTTGCCGTTAGGTGGTGGCCCTTCCCTGTTCTCATTCAGTAGACGGGACGTTACAGCTAATCTTGCCTACAACACCTTACAGTGTCTCCAAGCATTTGGGATTTTCTTCCCCAAAGCTGGAAGACTGAGTATCTTTGGGGCCTCAGATTTGGATCTGATCAATTGAAGGGACAAAGGTGGCCATGGTTGTGCCACCAGTACTAATAGCACTGATATCCGAGGATGCTGATCTCGGCC
Source organism: Crocuta crocuta (assembly GCF_008692635.1). Lineage (NCBI taxonomy): Eukaryota > Metazoa > Chordata > Mammalia > Carnivora > Hyaenidae > Crocuta > Crocuta crocuta. The sequence continues at coordinate 4,647,347 of NW_027532163.1, forward strand.
AAAGAAGCAGAGGCTCAGGGCAGATCTGCTAAACTGTGTGTAAATGGGATTTTTTCCTGTGAAATCTCAATACCTCCCTTAGGACATTGCAGTTTAGGGTTTTCGAGCCTCTCTCCTCTGATATTTACTTGTTGGGGGTTTTACTCTTGAGAAATCACAGTGGCAACACAACCATTTTGCTTCCATGAAGGCGATGTCAAAGTCTTAAAAATCCAGGACATTTTAAGGCAGGATTCCAACCTCATTACTGCCAGGAATAAGATTCACCCAAGGTGGAAGTGTCCTCTCTTAGAACGCAAATCCGTCTCAGAATGGCTTTTCTTTCCCCTTTGTTTTTAAAACTAAGCAATTACTTTTTTTTTTTAAGGAAAAAAAATTGTGCTAATGCACAAAACTCTCTTTTTCCCCTTTCATTTATTTGAAATTGAACTTAACAAAGTCAGTTCCAAGCAAGCACTATATATGAGTAATGCTTTTTGTCCGTAAAAGAGCATTGACTCCAATGGTACGGGAGCGCTGATTCTCTCCCTGCTTTGTGTGAGCATCCATAATGACAAAGTGCTCATGTCAGAGTGTATAATGAAACTATAAATTGTTTTCATGAATGCTCTGAATTTGGTCTTTTACGGGGCAAATTCAAAAGGTATTTAATGCCACATTTCACATATGTGAATAACGCCAGATGGTGCAATATATCCAATAAAAGTAAAGAGTCCCAGTCCGGCTCACAGTGGCCCCGGGTGGTGGATGATTATCAGGTGAGGGTGGTTCATGGTCAGGGTTGGTTGGGGGAGGGGGGCAGGTGATTGGGAAAAGGAGGGACAAAGATATCCTGTATCTCTGAGGAAGAGGTCCGGCTAGGTACACTCAACTGTTTGGGGGTAGTTCAAAGTATGGCTAAAATACTTAGGTCACAGGTGGGTCTCTGGGTAGTGGATCTCTGGTAGTGGGTGCTTGCATTGGAATCACGGAAGTTGTACATATCTTGGTAGAGTTAGTGAACAAAGGTTCTCAGGTGAGAAAATATCTGCGGGGCTGAATGGGCAAGTGAAATCTATTGCAGTGATGTATAGTTCAATTAAATTTTAATAGGGGTGTCTCGGTGCCTCAGTCGGTTGGGCGGCTGACTTCACCTCAGGTCATGATCTCACGGTTTGTGGGTTTGAGCCCCGCATCAGGCTCTGTGCTGACAGCTAGCTCAGAGCCTGGAGCCTCTTTCAGATGCTGTGTCTCCCTCTCTCTCTGACCCTCCCCTGCTCACGCCGTCTCGCTCTCTCAGAAATAAATAAAACGTTAAAAAATTTTTAATTATTTTTAATAACCATTTTTGTATTTTTTTAAATTACAGAATAGTCATATGGGCTTAGTCTAGAAAATTTAGAGAACACAGAAAAGCATAAAGAATAAAATCTTTAAAAACACATGCAAATAATTTTGTTACCAGGAGTTATTAATAATATTTTTACAAAATTTGTATTGAATAGTCTGTGTATATCATTCCATTACGTCTTAATATGATTTTACATACTCTTATCTGGATATATAAATCCCTTGAAAATAAAATTTGGGCCTAACTATCTATCTGTGTCATTCTTAAAAAAAAATTTTGCTTTTTTTTCTTATATGTCAGTTAAATTATCTTATCTGTTTATCTGTTTGCCAAAGTTCGTGAACTTTAAGGTTTTTTGGGTCTGTCACAAGGGGAGTACATCATGTACCGAAGCTGTCTTTAGGTGCACACGTCATTCACTGACTGACATCTCTGGGTGTATCATCTCTAAAAATAAAAAAGGTGACAAAACAAAACCAGCCCTGCAGGGTGTGTTAAATACAGCGTGTGTCAAATGGGGGTCTATTGACGTTATTGACCAATGGCTTGGATTTGTTTGTTTGGCAGTACCTGGTGTGTAAAAGAAAGCTGGAGAGTAAAAAGGAAGCCCTGTTGATCCTCTCCAAGGAGCTGGACACATGTCAGCAAGAAAGGGACCAGTATAAACTCATGGCCAATCAGCTTCGAGAGCGCCACCAGTCCCTGAAGAAGAAATACCGAGAGCTGATCGTACGTGTTACGTCACAATGACGTCCTTATTTCCTCATTAAGACACAAATAAAATGTCTGGAATGAAAATAAAATAAAATGATAAAATAAGATAAAATAAAATAAAAGTGGGGATTTTGACATGCTTTTCTTAAAAAAAAAGGGGGGGGGGATTGCATTCAAATAGTTCCAAAGTGGAAAAATTAAGAAGTGGAAGTTGTCACCCTTATTTCATCCACAGCCCGGCCCGAGTCGCTAGCTGATGTGAATGTGGTTCCAGATGGCGTGCTCTAGCACCCGTGAGATAGCCACACAAACATATGTGTTTATATGTACTTACTCATTAATTTATTTGTATGGGGGTTTTATCTATTTTTCCCCTAGTAATCTGTATACCAAAGGTGGTGCTCAGACTCACCACCTGGAGATCAATAGTTGCATGCTCTGACTCAGCCAGCCAAACACCCTTGTATGGAGCTTTTAAAATAGGATTCATATTATAAACCTGCACTAATCCAGAAGCCACTAGTAACATGTGATTATTTAAATTTCATTTCACATTAATTAAGATTCAATGGAATTGAAAATTCCCTTTGTCAGTCTCACTCATCACACTTCATGGGCCCAATCACCATAGGTGGCCGATGGCTGCCATATTGGATTATGGCAATATAGAAGATTTCCATGGTGGCCACTTTATTGGACAGTTGGATCCAGGGCATTTCCATCATTGCAGAGCACTGTTGGACAGCGGCGTGTGAATCTTCCGGCATTTGCTCTTTTCACTCAATACTTTATTTGGGACATCTCTCTAGGCTGTACATACAGATTTAATTCATTTTTAAAAAACAGTTGCATAGTAAACTTTCCGTAATTTCTTTAGCCTTTCCTTTATCCTGGACATTTAAATTCTCTCTGGGTTTTCATGTGGCAAGATTTTTAAGGATACGTATCATTCTGAAATGGAGGATACCAACTGCAGAGTCGTATTTTGGATCCTGCTTTTTCCTCTCACAGATACAATCTCTGTTTTTGGGTGCTAACACTATTGCTAACGTTTAGCTGTCTGCACTGGGATCATTGTCCCAGAACATAAATATAATAGAAAGATTCTGCAGGTTGAAGTAATGTCAACTTACATATGGGCAGCACCAGATAGAAGAGTTTACTGAGCATTCACATGTTCACCTGAACTTGAATTCTTTTTATTCCCAGGTGACACAAGAGGGAGAGGCGTCAAATCTTTTTAAGACAGAAAGTCTGTTGGGCTGGAAGATCGCAGTTAATTCTTGTTTATTTTGAGCATATTGTATCCCTTCTTCCCTTCCCCCTGGAAGTGATCCACCAGTAGAGAAAATTCAAGTATGTGTGGGTCCACTACTAATCTTTGGATCTAACTATTTAAAAGAGGAATTCGGGCACCTACATGGCTCAGTCAGTTAAGCACCCGGCTTTGTCTCAGGCCATGATCTCAACGTTCGTGAGTTTGAGCCCTGTGTTGGGCTCTGTGCTGACAGCTCAGAGCCTGGAGCCTGCTTCAGATTCTGTGTCTCCCTCTCTCTCTGCCTCTCCCCCAATTGTGCCCTTGCTTTCTCTCTCTCTCTCTCTCTCAAAAATAAATATAATAAAAACATTAAAAAAAAAAAAAAGAAAGTATATAGGTTTGGTCCTAGTTGGAACTGATTTCCTAGAGGTTTTTCCAAAATAACTGGTTCAATTTATACTTTTTAAAAAAAGTATATTTGAATTTGGTTCAGCACACTGTTGATTGCAAAGGGCAGGAGTGGGTGGGTCTGAATTTAGTTCATAGTTTGGTTTAGTTCTTTGAGTCTAAGCACATCTATTGTTTTTAAGTAAAATGTAACATTTGTTCCTTTGTAGGATGGAGATCCGTCACTTCCCCCTGAAAAGAGGAAACAGGTAAGACTTATTCCTGAAGTTTAGTAGCTCTTGGATTTTTCATACTGATGCCTCACAATGATTGGGGGAACCAGGGAATCCCAAAAATGTGTAGAGAGCTTCCTTACCAGCAAAACTCCCAAGCCACTTATGTTCTTTTCTCCTAAATGGTAGTCAACATTGTTTATTGATGAATTCATTTTCCCCTCACAGATTTTAGGTGCTTACTTTTGTCATTGAACAAATCCTTATATATTTGTGGATCTGTTTATGAACTTCCTGCTGTGTTCCGTTGAGGTGCCTGGGTAGTCCCGGGGTCATACCACATGACTCTAGTTGTTTTGGCTTTATAATATTTGTGACATCTGTTTGGGTTAGCCTCCTTCCCTTTGCGCTTGCTTTTCACAAGTTTCTTATTTGCTGCTTTTTCAGGATAAAGCTTACATTTTATCACGCCTTCCTCTGATCCCACCAAAGCAAACAGACCTACTGGTATTTTGACTGGGGCTTTGTTCAATGTATAGATTGATTTGGGGACAGTTAAGATTTTCATAACATTATGTTCAGGAATATTATAAATCACATTTCTTTTAATCCAGTCACATACAACCATATATATATGTATGTATGTATATATACACACACATATATGTATATATACATACATATATACATACATATACATACATGTGTTGTTTCCCAAACGTCCTGTTTTTGTTTGATGATATTCTTGGCATCACATATAAATGCATTGGTTTCATTTCTTTGAGATTTTTGGTGCTGAGTAAATTGTATGCCCAAGACACACGTGTGCGCACGCGCGTGCGCGCGCACACACACACACACACACACACATATACACACGACATTTACCCTTAAACATCAGCTCAGTCCTATGGTTACCCATTTGGTTATTTGGTTCTGCTCATTCCTATACTCTCTTCTTATTTTATTTGATTATTCTAAAATGCTCCAGGTTTGGTTTAAAGGCAAATTTTGCTATGGAGTTAATGGACTTTTTTTTTTTTTTTCTAAATAAAATTACAAGGAGATTTGTCATGAATGGTTTAAAATCGGGATCCTCAATCTGGAATTGCTAGATGTTTTTGTGTTTTTGGTGTCTACGATCAGTCATCTTTGTTGAGATTCTAAGTGTTTGTTAGTATTCATGAAGGGGTTTTACAGTTTAAGTAAAGGCGCATTCCATGACTTTATAATAAAAAATTTACATTGACCGAGGAGAATCTGATGAATTCCAGTAAGTCTGTCAAGCTGCATTCTTACAGCTCTGAAAAAAAAAAAAACAGTTCAAGTCCTCAGCACTGGCCTTTTTAGATTTGCATATGGCATTCAGTTTCTGTCCCTTGAGGATTTGTGTGGTGGCATGACTTTGGCCATGCATCCTTCCCGCCTGGCTTAGGACCTCTGACTTGCTGCATGGGATAGAATGCGTTGGGGCACAAGCGATGGAAATTCCAAAGTGTTCAGACTGTAAAGAAACTGATGACCTCACATAACCAGAAGTTTGGTAGTGTAGTTTGGGAGGTAGTTCGTGCTACTTCTTTTCCGTTGCATGGACACCTTCTCTCCATTGCGCCACACTTAGCAGACAAAAATACAAATAAAAAGACAAGATACCTGGGAAATTTGAATTTCAGATAGATAATTAAATTTTTTTAGTATAAAAGTATGACCCCCTGCAGTATCAGGGACAAATTTATGCTAAACATTATTCATCGTTTATCTCAAATTCAAATCGAACAGGGCTCCTGTATTTTTCTGATCACTCTACCACTGGGCCAATTTTAATATCAGCTTTCTCTTGACCTTAGTATCAGCTTTCTTCTCAGGAAGGTTTCCCTAAGGAAGAGAGGCAGAAACCCCAGCCATGGAATAGATGTCCTTCTCTCCAGGCTGACTGGGCGAGTTTAGAGCATGCTATCATTCCTGGTCTACTAACATTCGCTAGGAGAGTCTCATATGGTTTTTTTGTTTTTTGGTTTGTGTAATTTTTTTAACTTATTTTTTGAGAGACAGAGAGCACAAGCAGAGGAGGGCCAGAGAGAGAGAGGGAGAAAGAGAATCCCAAGCAGCCTCCACACTGTCCACGCAAAGCCTTACGCGGAGCTCGAATTCACAAACTGTGAGATCATGACCTGGGCCGAAACCAAGAGTCGGACGCTTAACCGACTGAGCCACCCAGGTGTCCTGAGAGTATCATATGTTAATTGGCTTAGATTGATCACCTAGTATAGAGGGCTGCTAGGAAGCCAGCAGTGACACCCGCTAAACTCATTGTGTGGGCTTGAGAAGGTTCCTTTACATGTCCAACTCTCAGCTTTCTCATCCACAAAATGGGAATACACATGGTACCCACCACACAGTGTGGCCATTAGGGACAAATGAGAGAATGCAAGCAGAGTCCTCACCACAGTGCCCGGCACCGAGTGAGGACTAATAAACATTTATCATCCTTTCCTCTTCCTTATCCTCTTTACTTAATCAGTTGTATACTAGTGTGTTGAATCTGTCTACCACTGCCGTTGCCGGGACCCTTTTGCTTACACTTGACAGCTTGAAGTAGCTTGGGCCACAGAGGAGGCTCCTGGCTCATAGGACCTCAGAGGGGTTGGTAATTAACTGGTGTTGGAGCCAGAGTTTGAACCCCTGCAGTTTGCTCAGAGCTCGTGCTCAGAGCCACCGTGACTCAGTACCTATTTATTGAGCATCTCATGGGTGTCTTGTGCTAATTTAGACAGTGGGGACACAGGTGTGAAAAATCAGACGCAAATCCCCGAGCCTATGGAACTTGCATTGTAGTTAGAGTGAGCATGCCTTTGTTTTCCCAGGAACGGCTCCAGTTTGTCCCGGCGTAATCTGTATCAGTGCTCCTTTTCCTCTCCCCCAAATCTCTCAGTTTGGATGACACATAATGTCATCACCTTAATCCTAGTATGGATGCTATGAACAAACAGTACAGAAAATAATTCAAATATATTGGATATTAATGGCCATTGATGCAATGGGGTGCAATGAAATGTACCGCCTAAAGCAAGAGAGAGAATTCTGGCTTAGTACTGCAAAAAATGTCTTGATAAATAGTAGGGGGTGAGGGGTGGGGATAGTTCCAGTATTTGGAAAAATAAAGAATTTTACCCATTCAAAATATATTTTGTTAATTTTATTTACTTTTGCTTACTTTTTTTTATGAAAGTGTGTGACTGGTCTTTGGGGAGTGGGTGTTAAGATGCCTTCTTCATTAGCTGGGGAAGAAAAGGCACCATTAAATGTTTAGTCACCGAGGACAGTGAAACTTCCCATTTAGCTGGAAGCAAACAGCTTTGGCATACATGTGACAGGATTAGAAGGAGAGGCACAATGATTTTCTTAACTTTCTCCTCTGGCAGGAAGGGGGTAGAAGCGTGCACTCTGAGGCAAACCAGTGGGTCAAGTATTTACCCCTCTATCTGCAAAGCGAGCGCACCTTACATAGGCAGGAGACACTGAGACAAGAACAGGCTGTCGGGTTAACAGGTAGGACATGGAGGTCAAGACATCTGCGTCTCGGAAAAGGAGGAGATGCCACATTGACCACTCATCGCCCATCAGCCCTGGTTCTTGATTCAGGAGGAAGAATCTCTCTGGCCTCTACTTACCACTGTTCGTTGCTCAACTCAGAGGGACAGATGGCTTGATCATTTTGTTACGGACTAGACGTTTGTATCCCCCCCCACAAATTCATATATTGAAATTCTACTCCCCGGTGTGACGGTATTAGAAGCTGGGGCCCCTGAAAGGTTGTTGGGATGAGATGAGGTCCTGGAGGTGGAGGTGTCACTAATGGGATTAGTGCCCTTACCCGAGTCATGACAGAGCTTGCTTTCTCTGCTCTGCTCCCCACCCTGTGAGGATCCAATAAGGAGTCACAACCAAAGCAGGCCCTCGCCAGAACCTGACCGTGCTGGCACTCCAGCCTCAGCCTGTCAGCCTGTAGAACTCTGAAAAAATAAATTTCTGTTGTTTACAAGCCACCCAGACTATGGCATTTTGTTATCGCATCTTGAGCTGCCTATAACTGTATTCGAGGGTTCTTCTCAGATGTAGGTAGAAACAGTACCACATCCTTGGCCTTTGTAGTGCTTTGTGCTTTTCAGAGAGACCATACGGGCTCGCGCTTTTGTACCGATGTGATCTCCTGGCTCTCTCCTGAAGTCACACTGGCCAGTTAGGTCTTCCGCAAAGTTGCAAGGTCGCATCATTGTGTAGCAGTAGGTGATGAGAGCCCGAGTTCTGGTGTCCACTTGTACACCCTTCCACTTGCAGGCTGGGTGATCTCAGGCAAGCTGCCCAACCTTTCTGAGACTCAAATTCCTCCTCTCCAAGATGAATGTAGTAATGAGGTGTATTCGCAAAGTTCTTCCGAGGCATCGGTACGATAATGCTTATAACGCTCGTTGCCTGGTACTTGGTGAGGGCTCGGTGAGTGCTGGCTGATTTTTATTTTTCCTGTGACTCGTCCAAGGTCACACGACCAGTTAACAGAGCAGAAGTAAAGTCCACATCCGTTAACTTGTAGTTCAGTGCTCTCGTTCAGGTCTTTTTGTTCCAGATTCGACTCTTAGAGTGAGTGGGGAGGAAGCATAGTCAATTTATTCCAACCCATTTTGGAAGTCCATACGTGAAGGTGCTTTCATCAAAGCCCTCTCCTTAGAGGTGGTGGAGAACAGAAGCAGCTAAGAATTTCTACCTGATAAGCCAGTGTTCTTCCTTGTGGCAGCCAGTGTCTGTGCGTAGATACTTGCCTGCTTCGTCTCCTCCTCAGAGGACAGACCAGAACTTTCATGTTTGTAGTTCTAGAAATACAGCTGTCGAGGCTAAAGAAAGCCTTAGAACTTAGACTCCTTTTTAAAACCACTCAATTTCCGGGGCGCCTGGGTGGCTTAGTCGGTTAAGCATCCGACTTTCGCTTAGGTCATGATCTCGCGGTTCGTGGGTTCGAGCCCCGCGTTGGGCTCTGTGCTGACTGCCAGCTCAGAGCCTGGAGCCTATTTCAGAGTCTGTGTCTCCCTCTCTCTCTGACCCTCCCCTGCTCACGCTGTCTCTCTCTCTCTCTCTCTCTCTCTCTCTCTCTCTCTCTCTCCCTCCCCTAGAAATAAATAAAACTTAAAAAAAAAAAACTATAAATAAAACCACTCAGTTTCCAACAGCAGACTCCTCGCTTCTCCTGGGATGTTGAAATGGAAACTTCTTGATACCCCAGGCAGATCTGTACACAGATCACCTCTCTGCACTGCAGTGAGAGATCACCAGACGAGCTCAAACAGCCTTTTAAATATTTTTCTTTTGTTAAACAAGCAGTTCCTCCAAAAGAGACAAAGAGAATTTAAATTATCTTGGGTTAATATTCTTAGAAGATGGGATTCTTTGGGGTCACCGCAGCACATTTTCCCCATTCGAACTCCTCCTTGAATAAACAACCAAACGCATCTTTGTCTTCCCCTGTTTTGATTTCAAGCTGACACATCAGGGGAGGTATTCCTCCTGGTTTAAGAGGGAGCCTCTGCTTTCTTCCCTTGTAGAGTGATGGCTTCCTTAGACAGTGACATGTGCCAGAACGCCGACCCTGGAGAAATCAGAGCACAGAGTGGCCCTCTGTGGGATGGGAGGGAGTCTTTTACTTCAGTAGAACAGTCTTCTTGGTCAATCTTATTTTCGTTCCCCGGTGACTGTACCTCAGAGCAGCTTTGTGTATGCATCCTGGTTTGATGCTCAGAACCTAAAACTTCCTTCAGAGATCTTGAGGGCTTTGAGATGTTTCTTTTCATGACTCTTTGAACACCATGACTTTCCTGTTCACTGGGGAAACTGGGAAGAAAGGCAGATCCAGCCTGTGGAAGCCTTCCCAAATCTTAGTAACTGGCAACTGCATTCTGAGCACCAGTGCATCCTTGCAAGGAGCTTGGGAGGAAGGAGAAAGCGCCCCTCCCCAACCCCCCAGTTTATAGATGAAGAAATTTAGGCTCGGCGAGTCTAGAGAACTTGAGAGTTATTAAGAGGGGGCACTACGTGGCAGTTGCAGAATCCTAATGGCCAAGATGAAGCAAACAGTTTATTTTAACAGCAGCCTTCAGGATCTATTGATGAGTTTGCCTGTGGGCCAGGAAATGCATTCATTCGCAAGTGTGTGCTTTGAGATTATGCGGTGGGAGTAGGCTGCTGAGGGCTCCTTGCACAGCCAGAAAATATGTATGGAGTGAGCCCTGGCTGGTTTTTTTTTTTTTTCTTCTGTAAATAAGAAAACTGTCACTGCAGTGGAGGTCATCGCTTTGGCAGTTGCTATGAATAGGGGGCCCTTGCTCAGCAAAGCATGGTTCAGTCTGTTATGTTAACACAGGAGCCTTCATAGACCAAAGCAGCAGAGTAGAAATTGCAATTAAATTCGCTATCAATCACACTGCTCAAGTATACTTGATGTTTCATCAAACTTTTTTTTTTTAACATATTCTTCTTTAACCTAGTACTTTCCCCTACCAGAGGTGTGGGTGTAAGGAGTCCAGAGCCTCAGACTTTTTAACAACTTGTGTTAAACACCAGCAGTGTTTTCTAAGTCTGGTCTCAGTCTCTTTCTCACTCACCCACTCTTTCCCTTACTGTTCTCCGGGAAGTACATAGGTCAAGGTTTTACCTCTCTGTCTTTTACTTATTTTTTCCCCCTCCCACTTTTAAATTGCCGTTTTGATATGTCAGCCAACTGAGAAGTAAGTTTGAGGACTTTCCGGTATACATCATTTTTACATTATGATGTAGACTAACTTTTCCACGACTAGGTTACTGCAACACTGGATAGCTAATAAATTACAGAGATTGAGGATGGCTGAGGGATTGTGCCTGGAATGTTGCCACTTCTCCTTGTTGCTGATCTGATTCACTTAAGGACCCAGTTGGAAACATGTGGCCCTCCCCTTTTTCTGCTCTTCCCAGCGTCTGGGCTAGCGCAAGGTTAGAAGGTTAACCTCAAGCTCTTTATCACTCTCTTTTATTTTGTGTTGCTTTTCCTCTATCTTAGGCTCAGTGCATGAGGGCCTGCAAATTCAACTAACAAAAGACAGAAGAACAGAAGTATACAATTTTATGAATTTTGCATGACTGGGAGAGTTCACAGAAGAAGTGAGACTCAAAGAAGTGGTTGGTTCGGGGGCTTATATACTATTTTAATAAAAGAAAGGGTGTTTGGGCTTCCAGGGATGAAAAACTGTGGGAAAGTGACTAGGAAATATACAAGGAAGCTAATGGAAGCTAAGGGTTATTTTAGTAAGGTTGGTTTATGCAGACTCATCTGTGTCATAAGTTGCTCTCTGGTGATGAGTAGCTTTCTTCTTCCTGGTATGGAAGAAGATGGGACACTTCACAAAGGGAAATTTATGCCCTGCATTTAGGCGGACATGGGAAGGAGGGTAGAGAACTGTCTATATCTGTTGACTCTCAATTGCCTTCAGCTCAAAATACCCTTATGGCCACGTAGAATATTTTGGAATGGCACATTCTGATTCCCTTCATATCCATCTTTTCTTTTCTTACCTCAAGAAGAAAAATGGTATATAGTGGATCCTTCTTTTCCCCGTATAAAAGATCCAAGGCTGTTTCTTACAACTAGTATCCTAAAATCCCTTCCTTGGGCGCCAGTGTTAATCACTTGATTATTGAAAACAAGAGTCCTTAACAGTGATTGTCATTGCCAAATGATACAGCAAAATTACTTTTTTAAAAATCTCCCTCCCATCACTTCTTACAAGTGTAAAAAAAAATGTATTGCATCTAGAGTGTAAACTGTTCTGATGTATTTTATGGCACATACAGAGGAATTGAGACCTAGTGGTAGAGGCCCTACACTAAGCTAGAGCTTAAGATACAGGGGACTTGAAGAAAGCCAGAAGAATGACTCCTCCTACCCATGGGACTCTCTGCCTTGGTAAAAATTTCTGCCCCCCAAAGGCAGAAAGGTTGGAGTGAGATCCACACTGCTCGTTGCCTTCATAATAACTGTTGGGATTAGTGGCTTTCATCTCTGTGCAGAAAGAGTTTCCATGAGCGTCATGGCGGCCACACCAAGGACTGGCTTTGGAGCATGCCTCTCCAGATGTTGCTTGTGATTGGGCATTGACTTGTTCGCTGACGCAGGTGTGTCAGAATGTCCCAGCTGTGTTCTCAACCAAATCTCACTCTCCTCTCTTCTCCATCACTATTTTACTAAACTTCCAGCCAGAAAGGGTGACTTCAGTATATGGGTCCTACCATACATTCTGCTGTATTCATTCCCCTATTATCAGAGCTAAAATGTCAACCTTTCACATCGGCCCTGGCGAGATCTGAATATTTAAAAGGAGCTTCTCTTTAAACCTTTTTATGGTTTGCTATTTATGCTACCTCCTGCCCCAGAGATTTAGAGGAAATAATTTCTCAGTTTGGTTTTCCTTCCCACTGTTAGCCTGTCTGCCATGCTTTCTCTGACATTTCCTTTCTGTACAGCTGCTGTTGCAAACTGATGGTCACAGAGTCCTTCTCAATAACACGGAGACAGAATGCTCTGCATAGCTGATAAATTAGAAGCAGGAGCCACGTGTTAGTTTGATGGATTGTTATAGTGAGTGTGTGTGAGTCATGGGTGTTATTTTTGGTCAAAAGAATCGTGTGAACTTTTCTCCTCTATTTTGAGTGCCTTGAAATGTACTACTTTTCTTTCTTTTCTTTTTTTTCCTCTTTAAGGTATATGTCAAGGAATTAGGTACCATATCAGAGCAATCATATTCTGGTTCCCAAAGTTATTGTTTTGGAGTTAAAGAGGTAGCAGGACTAAATAGACTGAACAGGAAAAAAAAAAAAAAAAAGAAGTGTGTTGACAAGAAACTCAGCCTGTGAAATGTAGGATTACGGTCCCCAGCTTTGAAGCAGGTGCCTCCCCCACCCGGCCCTCCCACAGTCAGTTGCAAAGCTGGGGTAATGTTACTAGAACCTAGCTGGGGGCGCTTGGGTGGCTCGGTCAGTTGAGCTTCTGACTCTTTATTTCCAATCAGGTCGCCATCCCAGGGTTGTGAGATCAAGCCCCGCATTGGGCTCTGTGCTGGGCATAGAGCCTGCTTGAGATTCTCTCTGTCTGTCTTTCTCTCTCTCTCTCTCTGTCTCTCTCTCTCCCTCTCTCAAATGAAAAAATAAATTAAACATTAAAAACCTAGCTTGCAAGCTGTGTGCTCCTAATTAACCACTGTTCTGCCCAACTGTAGAATTGCCTGACTTCATTTTAGTAGATTTCTTTTCAGCCGCTACAGGGTAAATAACTGTCCCTCACTGTCCGTGCCAGTCACTGCTTCCTAAAACAGCCCTGTCCTCTGCTTCCTGTAGCACTGGAACCTCTCATGTGTGTACTGGGCGCTTGCCCTGTGCTAATGAGAGCTGGTGGGGCTCAGTGCTTTTCAAAGCGAGGCCCGGGGACCAGGCCAGACTGCTGGCTTCAGGTCCCCGATAAGCACAGAGATTGAGAAAGTGTTCAGACACTCTTAGGGTGATTTGACAGCATGATTTTATGTCCGTTGAATCCCACGAACACTTGGAGTTTTATCCTGACGTCTTCTGAAGTTCATTTTCCTAGCAATTGATTGATTGTTATTGTATTTTACAAAAGACCTGGTCTGTGTCAGGTTGGAGGTTGAGACGCGGCCGTTCGCCACTGATGGATCGGGCTGTACTGGCGTAACTGCTACATCAGGCTGCCGAGGGGACATCAGGGTCTTCCCACTCCCAGAGGAGCTCCAGCTGCTGTTGATCCAAAAAGGAAAGACGTTTTTTGGTGGTGGTGGGAGGGGGGGGATGGTCTTTTTTTATGTTGCCCCTGATACTCTTTTTTATTCTTAATTCTAATTTTTAAAACTTTTAATGCCGGTATAATTAACATGGAGTGTGATATTAGGTTCGGGTGTTACAGGAGTGATTCAGCGATTCCATACATTACTCCGTGTTCATCATGATAAGTGTACCCCTGATCTCCTTCACCGGCCCTCTTACCAGCATTTTTTTCCCATCACCTCTTCCGCCGTTAAGAGGAGGCAGGTCCTGTGAAGGTGAATTCTGCTGTGTCTCCTGCAGAGGGGGTGGGAGACACCACTTCCCTGCCCCTCCCCCGGGGCCTGTCTTTCCTGCCGGGTGGCAGAGGGATTATGCTTGCTGAGCTCATGTCTAGGAGACGTTCTGGGGTTCTGTGGAGGGGAAGCAGAGGCAGTGCACCCCGGGTACCCTTGCTGGAAGGAAGGAGAGCTGTGGGCGGAGGGGAGGAGCCAGCAAAGGAAAATCAACAATTGAATCATCACTTCACTGCCGGCCCCTGGGGTCAGCCTGCCCTTGTGGCCTTGAACTGCCCACCAAAATGGAAGTCTTTGGGGGCGTCTGAGTGGTTCAGTCGTTGGGCATCCGACTTCAGCTCAGGTCATGATCTCACGGTTCCTGACTTCCAGCCCTACGTCAGGCTCTGCTGACAGCTTGGAGCGTGGAACCTGCTTCAGATTCTGTGTCTCCCTTTCTTTCTCTGCCCCTCCGCTCTCACACTCTGTCTCGCTCAAAAAATACACATTAAAAAAAAATTTTTTTTAAATGGAGATCTTTGATATGATGGGAGAGGGAGAGAGAGAAGCCAGTACCCTTCCCCTATCTGGGACTTTCCTCTTCCTGTCCACAAGGCCCTCGCTTTCTCTCTCTGCTCATTTAAGTCTTGGTTTAAATGTAGCCCTTTCCTCAGACCCAGTCTGTTCTGTCTGCCTACCTCATTTGTCTCCATAGCACTCCTCATCCAACCCCTGGGTCATTATGTATTTTATTACAATATAATATAATTAATATCATCTATTAAAATGTACATTTACAAGGGGAAGGTGTTTTGTCCTTATTGCTCACTGCTGTATCTTGAGAGTCCAAAACAGTGAGTGGTACATGGTAGGTACTGAATAAATACTTAATGTATAAGTAAACGGATGGACAAGGAACAGTGAAGGGGCAGGATCGCAAAGGACCCAGTTGTGTCCAAAGAGCCATTTGGCTACGTCTACCCAGCTGTCCACTGAGTGGCTGAGTAGGAGCCACTGGACAGGCACAGTGAGGGGGAGCTGACCACCCTTTACCCAGCACCTACTCTACCAAGCACTGCGGTAGGTGTCCTGTGTTCATTATTCATTGTAGGGATCACATGAATGTATGGTCAGCTGCATTTACAAATAGTTTATTGTCAAATTAGTTTCCACATAACACCCAGTGCTCATCCCCACAAGTGCCCTCCTCCATGCCCAACTCCCTCCTCCCCCCCACATCCATCAGTCCTCAGTTTGTTTCTCAGCATTCAAGAGTCTCTCATGGTTTGCCTCCCTCCCTCTCCCCCACCATTTCCCCCCTTCTCCCCCATGGTCCTCAGTTAAGTTCCTCCTAATCCTCTTATACGTGCAAACATGTGATATTTGTCCTTCTCTGCCTGACTTATTTCGCTCAGCATAACACCCTCAAGGTCCATCCATGTTGCTACGCATGGCCAGATTTCATTCTTTCTCATTGCCATGTAGTATTCCATGGTATAGATAAACCACATCTTCTTGATCCATTCGTCCGTTGATGGACACTTAGGCT